>NC_143190.1:40697500-40997500 GCF_051530095.1 Phoenix dactylifera | reverse complement strand
GAAAAAGAAAGGAAAACATTAATCATGAAAATAAAATGCTAACATTCAAAATATATAATAAATCTAGGAATTGTATGTGCCGCCGCCGGTCCCAGAACGCTATGCAAACAATCGTCGTAGACCTCCAAGATAATAGACGAGGGTCGGAGAGTTTGGCTCTGGCCGAGCCCTCAGATGTTTAAGTACAAAAAAATTATTTTTTTCCTCCTTCTAACTTCTCATCAAATAACCTCCTCTAACTAAAACATTAGGGGGATAATCTTCTATAACTTAAGCATCGAAAAATTCGGTCGGAGCCAATCCAGCGAGCTCTTTGACCTTTACCTAACAAATCCATAGAGTGGTCCGCATCGGCATCCCCCCGAGACTACCAGCAACAATATGAATTCCAAAAGTCTCATTTTTAGTCCAACAGGACACTACTTATAGTACAAGCCCGTCTAAAGAAGAAGAAAAAGAAGCATTAGTGATATTTTAGACTTTTTAATTGTCCTATACATGATAGTGTCCTCAAGATGGAATTCTTGTTCTCTGCAAATTATTCTAGCTTGTCGTCATCATATAAATAGGAATCTATTGGGGAGATAGAAAGAAGACAAGCAACTTAGCCCCATTTGGAAGAGCTTTTGAAGGGCTAAAAAATACTTTCTGACCATCCAAAAGTACTTTTAGATGAAATATGGATGTTTGTTAAAAATTTTGGAAAGCTTTTTAGCTTTTCTAGAAAGCTAAAAACAGCTTTTTGGAAGAAGCTCCATTTTAGAGCTGTTCGGAAAATTACTTTTAGGCCGGATCAGAAAGCTATTTTTTTGACCAAAATATCCGTGATAAAATATAACAATTACACAAAATGTCTCTTTAATAATTGTTTAACCAATTTTATCATCTAGTTAGAAAATTTATTATATTATGAAAAATTAATTTACATTAATAATTATAATATTTTATATCTTCATTATTGTATTATACTATAAATATAATATTATATTACATTATATCATAATATATTGATATGTTATGTTAAATAATTTAATATTATATTAAATTAAATTATTATGCTATAATATGTAATATTATATTACTATATTATACTAATATTATATTATATTACAGTAATATTATACTATATCATATATTTATATATTAATATAAATTATATTTTATTATGCTCTGTTGTATAATACAATGTAATATTCTTTATGGCCATTTTGTCATAACAAAATTATTTTTTCAATCTATTTATCAAATATATGTTAAAGTGGCAACACCTCTTTCAAACGTAGCTAACCCGCAAAAAGAAGAAAGTATGCTTTTGCCGCGCAGAACACAAAAAAAAATATTTTTTTAAATTCTTTTCCATTTAACTATATTATATCCATCATACTATTTGATCGTACGCAGATTCCACTGTCTAAACATTACTATTATTCCATCAAACTTTAGCAGTTACATCCTGACGTCAAACTTATGAATTAGGGTCAATGAACCATTAAACATTCATTATTACCTGTAAATAATTATTTCCAAATATAATTCACTTACAATTAACAAGGTTTTGCCGATTTTATCTGAAAATTTAACTGAAGGGCCAATAAATAATTAAATCTATAGTTATTGTTCCAGTAACACAAATGCCATATGAAAACTACATACTTCCATGCATTCGGTCATATGGATCTAGTTGTTTAACAGCTTATGAATAGTTCTAATTTTCTTAAGGAATCTCCGAATAGCTTAACTTGGGTAGGATTCCAGTAATAACCTTAGAACTGCTCCGAAATTGCTTTGAAATTATAATATAAAAAACTTTTAATAATTAAAAATATTTTCAAATTATGAAATAATTTTCAGCTCAACTCCAATTGATCCAGGATCTATTTGGTGACCGCCAAACCGTTTCATTGTTTACTTCATTAAGATTCTGACAGGCATGAGACCAGCATGGCCTTCACAAAGTCGTGATGAATCCAAAAACCAAGACTAATATCGCTTCCTCTGGTAGCGACACTCTTAATGCATGAAGCAGCACAACCACAAATTGGCTCCACAAGTTGCTTGACTCTCTCACTCCGCTATCCATCATCGTCTTCATGACCTATGCTTCTTTCTTCGAGTGGTCCTGAATGATCAACCCCCACGCCAAGGTAAGCATGGTTACCACAAGTAGCTAAGGAGTGAAAGAGCCAGCATCGGACCAAGACTTGCAGTGCCTCAGAGGCAATAGATGCAATTCCAGCACTGACATTTCCAGGAGCTCTCAAATCAGAGTGCAGCATTCAATTCCAGCCCTGACATTTCCAGGAGCTCTCAAATCAGAGTGCAGCAAGGACTGACATAAGCATATACAAAACTAACTTATCCTATAGTGGAAAGACAACCGAGACATTAGGTGAATATAAAAAGAGAATGAAGTAAAAAAGAAACAACTTATTATTTATGTATTATATATTGAGGGAAAGAGATAGCACAGGTGCGCTAATATGCAACTCCAAAGAAGGAGAGAGAGAGAGAGAGTGGCTCGGGATGCGTACCTAGGTGCGTTAATATCCGTGCGGTGGGTGGGGCATTCTCCCATACACCTGGTGTGGGGGTAGAATAGTGTGGGAGGAGTGGTGGATGGAGCCTCGGAAGGGGGCCTCGGCTCGACCGGCGGCGGGGAAGCCGGGAGGATCTGCTGCGCAGGGTGTGGGGGACGCGACGGAGGGGCGCTCCTGGGCAGATGTAGCAAAAGGATCGGCTCGCCAGCCTGCATGGTCTTGTCAGCAGCCATCTAACCGTGAGCTGGAGTTTCTGCAGAAGAGGTTTTCCGACGAGGTGGTGGATATCACGGAGGAGGAGCTGGAGGACGCTCGGGCGGAGTGGCGGAGCACGGCGGTCATAGTTAGAAGCCTGGGGAGGTCAGTTCCTGGAGAGTGGATCGCGAGGGAGATCAAGAGAGCGGCCCGGTTGGACTACAATGTGGAGATCTTCCCGTTGATGGATGGGTTCACAGTCCTCCGATTTGCCAAGGAGGGAGATCGTGAAGCAGCGGTGATGAACGGACCATGGATGGTAGCCGGGCAGCTTCTGGCGATGGATAGGTGGCGCCCGAACTTCGTGCCCGGTGCCATGGGAGTGGGAAGGGTGGTGGTCTGGTTGCGGATGCCACGGCTACCAGTGGACTATTGGAGGAAGGAGACGATCTACAAGATCGCCACAAGAGCTGGTAAACCTCTGGCTCTGGATGGGTTCACGGAGCAGGGGCGGAGGTTCGGTTTCGCAAGGCTAAAAATCGAGCTCGACTGCTCAGGTCCCTTAAAACCAGGGACGCTGGTGAGGGGTAGAAACGGAGGTGTCGAGGAGGCCTTCTGGCAAAGTTTTGTATATGAGAACTTGCCTGCCCCGTGCTCCATGTGCGGCCGGATCGGGCATTCGGCGCCGGAGTGCGGCCGATTCCCTCCGGTGCTGGGTACGGGGGAGACGGCAGAGGCAGGGGGGAGGAAGTTGTATGGCGGAGGGGCGGACGCTCAGGGGGCTGCTGGGCCGGAGAATGGGGCAGAGGGTGCAGTGGAGGAGCCGGCGGCGTATGGACCATGGATGGTGATGAACCGTACCTGGCATAAGCCGGCGCCCAAGAAGCCGGTGCTGAGGAAGGAGGCAACTGTGGCGGGCTCTCGGCCGGACCCGGCGTCCACCCCCTCCCAGTCCAACGAGCTCCCTTCTGAGGTACGCCGGTCGATCTTGGAGGGTGGCAGAAACCTTCTAAGGTGGCTCGGCGGAAGACGCCGGAGAAGGACGTCACGATGGCTGGTGCGGGGGCGGCCACGGGGGAGATGAGTCAACACGCTGCAGATGGTGAGTTAGGCGACGGGTCGGGTCTGGTTCGACTCGGTGAAGCTCTGGGCCGGGGAACAGGCCCTGGTCAGTGTGGGTCGACTGATGGACCGGGTCGGGCTTCTGGTGGCCTGGATGGACTCGGTGACGGTCTGGGCTGTGGCGGGCTTGGGCCGAGCCCAAGGAAGAGATCCAGAAGTCCCTGTCGTGGGCTGGGGTCTAAGGGACGCAGTGCGATTGGGAACTGCCCCTTAGGGCGGCCGGACGCAGGTGGCCACCGGAGGAGCTGGAGTTCTCCTCCACCGCTCACGGCGACGAACAAGCGACCTCCACGGGCGGAGCGCGATGGCAGGGGGGCCGGTGACACCTCGCGGCGTGGGATGCTGGCGGTCTCTGGACGGAAGGTGAAGAGGGCAAGCTCGGCAGCGGCGGGCTTCTCGGCAGCCGGACGGCGATCCTCGGTTAGCGCGACTGAGGCGGTGGGACGCAAGGATGGGCCGGACGGGAGCGGAATGGATCTGGATAAATCCAGTCGAGGTAAGGCACCTATGCTTGAATCGATGTCTGCTTTCCTTACATCTGGTTCGGTGAGCTATGGCATGGCATCCATGTCTAGCCGTGGGGAGTTTGGTCTTGGGAGACAGGAGGTGAGGATCCCAGGCTCCAGTGTGGACTCTTCTGGCGGTAGAAGGTTTGGGGGGACCAGTGTGGAGCCGTGCGGGGGAACGGCGACGGGTATGGGCACTGTGGCAGGAGGTGATGGTGGTGGTGGCACGGCACATCAAGTGGCACATTCTGCTGATGGAGGGGAACACCACAATATGCTGGTCCAACTGAAGGCAGCTGTGAAGCAGGTGAACCCAGTGGATTCGGGTTGTGGAGGGTCCGCCGAGGAGGTGGTTTTCCATGATTGCAGCCCCGGGGGAGGGGGTTGTGACAAACCCATGGGTGAATTATGAAGGTCTTCCTTTGGAATTGCCGTGGCGCGAGGAAGCCCTCTTTTGCCCCGGCCTTTCATAGGGTTGTGCAGCAGCACAATCCGGATATTTGTGTAATTTTGGAAACCCGGCTGTCGGGACAGAGCTTACAGAAGGCTAGGAGAGCGGTACCGAGGTCGTGGGGATTCTATTCAGTGGAGTCTCAAGGGCTTTCAGGAGGTATTATTGTTACGTGGGCGCAGGGTCCATGTAAAGTGGATATTTTCCATGGTTGTACTCAGGAGGTGATTATGGTGGTCTCGGAGGGCAGTTTGAGACCATGGGTTTTTGCTGCGGTGTATGCCAGTACCGATTTTAGGGTGCGGCGCATACTGTGGGAGGAGGTATCTCAGTTGATCAGTGTGGGCTATCCCATGTTAGTAGCAGGTGATTTTAATTGTATCACAGATCCTTCTGATAAGATGGGGGGTAGACCGTTTACTTATGAGAGGAAGATTACGGAGTTTCAGGATTTTTTGACATCGACCGGACTGATAGACCTGGGTTTTGTGGGTCCTAGGTACACTTGGTGCAATAATCAGCAGGGTCGGGCCAGAGTATGGGAGCGACTTGATAGAGCTTATGGGACCGCCGGATGGGTTCAGTGCTACCCGGATCACCGGGTGAGTCATTTATCGAGGATAGCGTCTGATCATTGTCCGCTTTTGATTAGCACAGATGTACACATTCCAGTTCGACCCCCTTTCAGATTTGAGAAGATGTGGCTATGCTATCCGCGGTCGTGGGGGATGGTGAGGGAAGCATGGAGTACACCAGTCAGGGGGGATGCTATGTACAGGGTGTCCCGGAGATTGGAGCTGACGAGGAGACGGCTGAGGAGGTGGAATCGTGAGGAGGTTGGAGACATCTTTAGGAGGATCGAGGAGTCAGAGGAGGCCATTGCCAGGTTACAGGTGCAGGAGGCTCAGGGGGGAGGTCTCATGGAGGGGGAGATGGCTGAGTTGAGGTCGCTCTTGTCACTGCATGATTGCCTTCTCAGACAGCAGGAGATATTTTGGAGACAGAAATCGAGGGCCCAGTGGATTTTGGAGGGGGATAGAAATACGAGGTTCTTCCACCAGGCGACAGTTATTAGAAGGCATCAGAACAGGATCAGAGTTATCAGGGGTGAGGATGGGCAGTTGACAGAGGATCCGGATATGATTCAGAGGATTATGGTCAGTTTCTTCAGGGCCAGGTGGACCGAGCAGACTACAGGAGGGAGTACGGGGGGTATTCCACCGCCGTCGACAGGGGTATCTGAGGATGAGTCTGAGGCGTTGATCAGTCCGGTGTCGGAGAGGGAGATCAGAGAGGCGATATGGTCCCTTGAGGGGGACAAGGCTCCGGGGCCGGATGGCTTCCCTCCGATGTTCTTCCAGAGATACTGGATGGTTGTAGGACGAGATGTGACGGCGGCCATACAGCAGTTCTTCGACACGGCAGTGATGGCGGCAGATTGGCAGCGGACCTTTATTACCTTGATTCCGAAGCGGCAGGACGCTACGGAACCGAGTCATTACCGGCCGATTAGCCTTTGTACGACCTTGTACAAAGCCACGGCCAAGATTATTGCTGCTAGGCTGAGGGTTGTCCTCCCGAGACTTATTGGTCCAGAGCAGGGGGCTTTCCTGGAGGGGCGGTGCATATCTGATAATGTGCTTATTGCCCAGGAGTTTTTGTTTGATCTCGGTAGGGCCCCGGTGAGGGGAAGCTTGATGGGGATTAAGCTTGATATGGAGCGGGCATATGACAGGATGAGATGGGATTTCTTGCAGCAGACTTTGCAGGGGTTTGGTTTTCATGAGAGGTGGATTAGTTGGGTTATGGGCTGCATTCAGATCCCTTCCTTTGCCATTCTGGTGAATGGCACACCGTCCCGGTTCTTTGTGTCATCTGGAGGGTTGCGTCAGGGGTGCCCCCTATCCCCGCTACTGTTTATCATTTGTGCAGATGCCCTGTCTAGATCCCTGCGCCAGGCTGTGGACACTCAGGAGTTGGAGGCTTATAGACCGGCGAGTGGGGCCCCTGCGATATCTCATTTACTTTTCGCCGATGATTGTTTGCTTCTTGCCAGGTCGACGCGTCAGTCAGCCCGGGTTATAGGTCAGATTCTCCAGGTCTACTGTGCAGCGTCAGGTCAGAGGGTCAATTTGACCAAGTCAGCCATCATTTTCAGCCCAAAGACCAGACTGGCTATGAAGCATTTGATAGTAGAGATTTTGGGGGTCGGTGAGCAGGTGGGCACGATGACATATTTGGGTATCCCATTGTCCGACCGGCGGCTGCGGAGTGGGGATTGTCTGCCGTGTGAGCTTGGTATCAGACGCAGATTAGCGGGGTGGCGGATGCATGCTCTGTCTATGGCAGGGAGGATCACCTTGGTGCGTTCGGTTCTGTCATCAGTCCCTATCTATTTGCTTACTAATGCCATTGTTCCGGTGAGATTCCTGCGATCCCTGGAGCGGTTGTTCAGGGACTTCATATGGGGGAGGAGTAGTGGTCGAGGTGGTGTTCACTTGATGGCATGGGAGGTGGTGTGCCAGCCTACTAGCTGTGGTGGTTTGGGGGTTCAGGCATTGGCAGTGAGGCGTGAGATTCTGCTAGCCAGACATGTGGCTAGATTTGTGCTTGAGCCCGAGAGTCTATGGTCCTCGCTGATGAGGGCTAAGTATGGCGCCTTGGTACCGGGCATGCGTGGGGGTCGTCGTCATTCCCCGGTGTGGAGGGAGATGTGTGCCAGAGCTACGGTGGTGCTTCCGGAGATTGGATGGGCTATTGGCGATGGTCAGTCTATCGATGTGATGGAGGATAGATGGGTGACTGAGGTACCGCTATGCAGTATGCCGACCATGGTGGACTCGGTGAGATTAGCAGGGTGGAGGGTCAGTGACTTACTGGATGCTGAGGGAGGGCGATGGAGAGAGGGGTTGGTTCGGGAGGTTTTTGGAGAGCAGTTGGCAGAGTTGGTTCTAGCCCGAGCGACCCTTAGGGGGGGAGGCGGATAGGTTGGTATGGATACCGACGGGGCGATCACGGGTGCGAGCTAGGGATCTTCATGCAGTGTTCAGGAGGGAGCCAGTCCGACAGTTTGAGGGGCGGTGGATATGGAGGATGCGGGTGCACCCGCGCGTGGCACTCTTCATCTGGAAGGTGGCGTGGGGTTGCCTTCCGACTAGGAGTGTGCTAGCGCGGCGTGGTATGAGGATCCCTCAGTTTTGTGAGGATTGTGCAGATATTGAGGAGACTATGGAGCATGTTCTGCTGCAGTGCCCTAGGGCCCGAGACATATGGAGGAGGTCACTGATACAGTTACCGGCCTCGGTGGTGCTGGTGCAGGATCTGATCCATCTGCTGAGAGTTTCCATGCGGCATTCCGGATCTGTTGAGGCAGGGATCTGTGTAGCGTACCTGTCCTACCATATATGGTTGGACAGGAATACTGGTATATTTGAGGGGAGGAGGGCGACTCCGAGGTTGGTGGTAGACCGGGCGATGCTGCTTGCGAGGGAGGTTGTTGGGGCGACTTCGGTAGTCACCTCTGGGCTGGTCAGGGATATCTGGGGTGCTCACCACGCTGTTTCAGCGCCACGGTTTGCCATTGTTTCTTGGGCACCCCCACCCCCTGGATATCTCAAGGTGAACTTTGATGGGAGTAGGTCGGTAGATGGCTTGTGCGGTGGGGTCGGTTTTGTGATCAGGGACCATTGTGGCAGGATGATAGCAGCAGGAGGACGGAGTACGCCTGGATCTACTGTGGTTGGTGCAGAGCTACAGGCAGCCTGGGAGGGCTTATCCTTTGCGAGGCAGTTAGCCGGGGCTGAGCGGGTGTACCTCGAGGGTGATTCATCGGTGGTCATTGATCTGATTCGGGGTGTGGATCGGTTTGGGGATTGCCATCCCCTCATTCGTGAGACCCGTAGGATGGCTCAGATGATGGCTGTTTTTCAGGCAGCACACGTGTTTAGGGAGGCGAACCGGGCAGCAGATTGGGTCGCCTCTTTTGTCGCTCGGCACTCAGGTGTTTTTTTGTGGACGTCTGATGTAGACGTCCCTTCACAGTTGTATCTTTTACTCTCCTGTGACTTGGAGGGCTGTACTCACGTTCGTACCATATGATATGAGTAGCCGTTTTTACCAAAAAAAAAAAAAAAAAAAAGAGATAGCACACCTTTAGCTTTCCTTGGGATTGAAAGTTTGTTCGAGATCATCTACTTGTGATGGGATTCAATCAATATTTAAGCACAGCAACGGCTAGATTAATTTCTCTAAAATATCAACAACATCAAGGTTTTTAATAAAAAAATTGCACAAGTCCTACCACCAAAACAACATATTTCAAGGAGGTATATATTTTTCATTACCCACCAAGCTGAATAATTCTTAACAATCTTGAAATAAATTATGCTTTATAAATAATGATGAATTCTAACTTCCGGACATTATCTAAGGCTATTTTATCATATTGGTTGCCTACGCTTCTACATAATTATCAGAATCCATCATTATGCTCAAAATCAAAGAAGAAATTACAATTTGAATTTCTTACAGTACCTCTTTTCCGAAAAAATTTCTTATGCGACTGCAGTTGGATTCCGTGGGAAGCACTATCTACATAAACATCTTAAATATAGGGACTGCTTAGTAAACTTGCCCGTCAATATTTAGACTAGTTTCCGGCAATTTGAGTGCCGAGACGTAAGCACATGCAAATATATTATATATGTGAACAATAACGACTCTAAGTAAATTTAGACAGCATTTGAACTAGTTCTGGCACTGGGTGTGCCGAGACTGGTTCGCATGTAACTTGAGGTTTATGGAATGTGAGAACTTAGGGAAAAAAGATATTTGTGGAAAAGGGGCTCCTTTTAAGAGAGGAACAGCAGGGGTGGTTCTATATACACCCCCCCTATTGCTAAGGACACCCCCCAAAAACCAAAAAAAAATACCCAAACTAACCTTTAGTGTAATTACCATATTGCCCTTGAAATTTTCTCAGTACACCTCCCCTTCCTCCTCACTGCCGCCTCCTCCCCTCCCCCTCCTCCTCACTGCCGCCTCCTCCTCCTCCTCCTCCGCCTCCCCGTCCTCCTCCTCCTCCTCCTCCTCCTCCTCCGCCTCCCCCATCACCCCTCCGCCTCGTCTTCCTCCCCCCCTCCCCCCTGCGCCCGCTTCCTCCTCCTCCCCATCCCCCACCTCCCCGTCCTCCTTCCTCCTCCTCCCCATCCCCCACCTCCCCCCCCTCCTCCCCTCCACCTCCCCGTCCTCCCCCTCCACATCCCCCTCCTCCTCCTCCGCCTCCCCCCTCCTCCTCCGCCACCTCCTCTCACTCCTCTTCCCCCACCTCCCCGTCCTCCTTCCTCCTCCTCCCCATCCCCCACCTCCCCCTCCGCCTCCCCCCGCCTCCCCGTCCTCCTCCTCCGCCTCCCCCCTCCTCCTCCGCCGGCGAGGTGCTCGTTGCTCGGGAGATGGCCGGGGAGGTGCTTGAGGCGAGGTGTTTTGGAGGGGAAGAGCGGGGTGGGGGGGGTTTGGGGGGTGTAGAGAGCAATTTAGGTGAGGGGGTGGGAAGGGTGGGGGGTAATTTAGGAATTTTTAATTTTTTAGGGGTGTCCTTAGCAAATGGGGGGGTGTAGAGAGTATTTAATTTTTTTTTAATTTTTGGGGGGTGTCCTGAGCAATAGGGGGGGTGTATATAGAACCACCCGAACAGCAGGCATCCAAATCTGGAATAAGCCTCAGCATTTCATGGGCCATAGCCTTATTATAATGTTGTAGGTATGCGTTTGTCCAACATACTTCTTGTGGACTTTTGTCCAAAGGTGGCAGATTTTGGTATGGCAAAGCTCAAAGTCCGAGACTTCAGCCGGGCACGAACAACCACAGGAGGAACTTTCGGCTACCTAGCACCAGAATGGATATCGGTCTTAGCTATCACTCGGAAGGCAGATGTTTATAGCTACGGAACGGTGCTCTTTGAAGTCTTTTCGGCGAGGAGGGACAGAGGGCCAGCGAAAAATAGAAGCTTGGGTTATTTTCCTTTCTGGGCTGCCATGTACTTGAGATTCTCGCACTGTTAGAAGAGAGATTAGAGGGTGATGCTGATATCGAGGAACCGAGCAGAGCTTGTAGTGTGACTTGTTGGTGCATTCAGAGCAATGAAGTTCATAGGCCAACAATGGGGCAGGTGGTTCAAATTCTGGAATGAGTTCTGGAGGTGAACGTGTCTCCAATACCATGGCATCTCCAGCAGATTGATGATGATCAGGTTCCAGATTCAACAGAGTACTCTTCCAGATTCAACAGAGGACTCCAGAGCAGCTTATCTGAGGAATTCCCAGTCTGCAATCTTGTCAACCTAGAAGCATTCCATAATTGAGATGCAGCCACATTCTCTTTCTTGTGTACTGATGATGTTTTTTCTCTCTTTTTTTTAATAATGTAATCCATACAGACCATGCTAGTATCTCTACAAACTTTTAGGGAGTAGAGTTCTGTATCATTAAAGATGATCCTTTGTGTGCTGCTTAGTGTCACCAGAACTGGAATTTGTATATCTAGAATATTTGTATTTTTAAGAGCGGCTCCAGTTGAAAAACCGTGTGGATATCACATCAAATTGTAGTGATTTTGCTTAAGTGGTCGTGTTCCGAGATCTATAATTTGAGCAAATATAGGCCTAGAACATGATGAAATTCATGTGATGTTATACTACTGGCACTCCTCTCAGTAGCAACCAATGTATTAAATTAACTATTGTTAAAAATCAAGATAGAATGCTCGGGCAAAGAAGTTATAGCCTTTCTAAGAATATGATGGTTACCCATCTTACCACTGGGGTTTGAAACAAAGCCCTTTCGCTTAAAAGAGGTGAGCGTGAACCAGCTGAATTTCCTGCTGAAAGTTTCAAAAAAAAAAAAATTATGATTCTGCCGCTAATGGGAGAGTTGGCCTACTGTCATTGTTTTAATCTTTCCAGATTTTATTACTTCTGATTGAAGTTAGTAAAATTTAGAAATGGTGTCACGCTCCAAACTCATTACTCGGGTCGACCATGTGACACGGCCACATAATCCCTAAAGTAAAACCCTAAAGATCATGTAAGGCCTAAAAGGTACAATATTCACATAAATGCCAAAATTAATGATTAATGTAATTAAATCAAATCCAATTAAAATATACTGAATGATTACATAATTTCAAATGTCCATAAGCAAAAGACAAATTAACTTCTATCTATTTAGCAGTCAGACTCCATGTCGATCTCATATCTCGTCCTACCCAATGGTCTCTACGAATCCAGTGCCTCTGAAAAAGAAAGTAAGTGTGGTATGAGCTTTTCCAGCCCAGTAAGAATCCCAACAGCCACACACAGTAATAATAATAAATAATCAAAGTAACAAAAAGATGTCATTTCATCATTTCAAAAGCTCAATATACAACAAGTATAAATAACCAGTACATACACATAAATCCTCTTTACACATTATGTGATCCACTTTCGTATTACTCTGATCCCCAAGTTTTCAGACTTTTCACTTCTGGCTTCGAACTAACCAAGTTCATGACCCAGTCCAAGACTGCACAAATCCCATGCATAAGCTCGTGGCAGCTATCCCACGCGTAAGCCCGTGGAGGCTATCCTACGCATAAGCTCGTAGAGGATATCCCACGCGTAAGCCCGTGGAGCCGTGGAGGCTATTCCACGCATCAGCTCGTGGCAGCTATCCTACGCATAAGCTCGTAGAGGCTATCTCATGACAAGGCTAGTCCAACCCAATTTACATGTTTAATCTAATTCCAATCACATCACATAATTTTCATAATTTCTTAAAAATATATTAATTCTTCACAATTTAATTATTCAATATTTTCATAATAAACAAAATGCACACCTCATATGTATCATATCAGCTCATAAAACAAATAACCACATACTTATAAAATTAACCCATCGATAAATCAAATATATGCATAGAGGTGCTCAGATGTAGGAATTCTTACAGAGATTGTAAATTGACTTAAACACGGATCCGAATCACAACCTACGCGCTGGGGTGCTGAGTCCTCTGATCAAAATTTTCTGGCACCGCTGACTCTTCCCCTACAACATCAATTATAAATCACAAACTAAATTACTTAATATTTAAATATTCAAAACCATAATTCACATCTACTATGGGGTCCATCACCAGGTCCCCAAACATCTCAATTCCTCCAAATCTAGGGCAGTCGGGGTGGCCCGACTCCCACCCTTGTACCACCAGCCTATGTCGTCGCCAGCCCTGGCCGCAGCCCGCCGCGACGATGGTCGGTCCTGGTGAAGAGACCAAAAGAAGGGGTGGACGAGAGAGAAGGGGAGAAGACCCTTCTCTCTTCACGGATGGGAATATGTCTTCCATCCTCCACCTTTTAGTCCAAGGCAGCAGCCATGGTGGCTGCGCGTTTATCTTCCCCAACACGACACACCTCGGCCACCACTGGCCAAACCATTGCCGGCCGCCACTGTTGCAGCCGCCGGCGATGGTGGCCGGCCAAGAGAAAGAGAGAAGAAGAGATCTCCTCTTCTTCTTCTTCCTCCCAAGAATCGGCAAAGGGTCCCCCCCTCCTCCATCATCAGTCGAAGACCACCCTTCCCCTCCTCCAATCATCAACCAAAGACCATCATAACAGTGGCTCGGCCCCCACCCGACGGCAACCCAAGTAGCCCCTCGACCACCGTCGTCGCCGCCGGTGGCCAACCGACGCGAGAGGGAGAGAAGAAGAAGATGGAACCACGAGGGGAAGTCCTCGGTCCACCAATCCCCATCCCCATCAAAACCCTAGAAATCCATCTCCGATCTCCACACAAACCCGATCCACCCCATCTGCCATGAATCCCGGCCAACCCGGCGGCCGGCGGCGGCAAAATCCGAAAGAGAGGAGCGGAAACAGGGGTACCCTGTTTCGGACCCTTCTCTGACGATCTCACCGGCAAAATCCCCACCAACAAGGCCCTAACCCTAGCAAATGCAGCGCAAAGGAAATGTGCCCCGCTTACCTCCGTTCGTTGGGTGTTCCGGCGACCTTTCCGGCGAGGAATCGGTGGAGAAAATCCATGAGCAACCCGAATTAACGCGCACGGCTCCAAGCTCTCTTCACCCGATTTGTGGGCATCTTCATCGAAGGAAGGGGCTTTAGGGCTTCCTCCGCGGCCGGCCGGATCTCGGTGCTCGGTCTCGTTTGGCGATCCCCTCTAACTCTGCCCCCCCTCTTCCCGTTTCTTCTCCCATGATCGTGCCTAGGGCACGATCGTAAATAGTGGATGGGCCTGGTCTTTTCGGGCCGGCCCGTCCATCCCTCTTTTTTTTTTCTGGGTTCTCACATTCTCCCCTCCTAAAAAAAAATTCGTCCGCGAAATTAACGTACCTGGAATACCAAAGAGTTGAGGGTGTTTGGCTTTTATTTCTTCCCCGAGCTCCCAAGTGGCCTCTCTTTCTGAGTGATTGCTCCATTGCACCTTTACATAAGGAATGGTCCGACGTCGCAATACTTGATCCTTTCTATCCACAATCCGTACCGGGTACTCTTCATAAGTCAGATCCTCATGCAGACTTATAGGCTCAAAATCTACCACATGGTTTGGGTCCGAAATATATTTTTTCAGCATTGCAACATGGAATACATTATGTACGCCTGATAAAGCTGGTGGTAGAGCCAAACGGTATGCCACTTCTCCAACTCTATCCAGGATCTCAAACGGACCAACATACCTAGGGCTCAATTTGCCATGAACCCCGAACCTCATCACACCTTTAGTAGGAGATACTTTCAAGAAAACATGATCACTAACCTGAAACTCCAGTTCTCTTCTCCTATTGTCAGCATAACTCTTTTGTCTGCTCTGAGCTAAATGGAGCCATTCTCTGATCACCTGTATCATATCCACAGTTTGCTGTACTATCTCTGGACCCAATAATTTTCTTTCTCCCACATCATCCCAACAAATTGGAGATCGGCATTTCCTGACATACAATGCCTCAAAAGGAACCATCTGAATACTGGCCTGATAACTATTGTTGTAAGCAAACTCAACCAGCGACAAATGACTATCCCAAGCACCACCCAAATCCATGACACAAGCTCTTAACATATCCTCCAAGATCTGAATAGTGCGCTCCGACTGTACATCAGTTTGTGGATGAAAAGCTGTACTGAAGACCAGCTTGTACCAAGGGCTTTATGAAGGCTCTTCTTGTTAGAAGTATGCCCTACAAGCCAACGTGGCTGACGCATATTTGTAATCTGGGGCATAAATTTGTAATTTGACACTTATTAATAAATAAGATTGGGCAATTTATTTTTCATTCATGTTTGTATGTGTCCATGAATCGTCCAAGAAATTACTAGATGATGATACATAATTTCAAGAAGTTGAAAATTTGAGGCATGTGTCATTAGGGATTAATTTCTAAATGGTCCTGATCGATGGTTCCATCACGAGGGACGGTGATCGATCCACTGAGATTAGTGCACAGATCACTTAGTCAGATGGACGAGTCTCGAGTCCACGGTGTAGAGACACAGGAGTGATTATGCAAGTACTTGTTAGAAAATAAGGTACTGAGCGTGACCAAAGATAGTAGCCACATGGATGTTTATCCACTCGTCAGTGACTACTTATGCTGCAGTTGTATGACTGGTCCTTTGACCTGCGATGCCTCAGCTATTCACTGTGAGGTTGCTATAGTTTGACGAGCATGTGAACTTGGGCCCTAGTCATTCGGGTCCTTGTAGTGCGAATTGGCTGCAGTAGGTTCATTTTGGAATAGGGTTGCATCTAGATGGGATCTATCGACCTTGATAGATTAGGAGTGATCCTATGTAATTTATGAGACTGAGTTCGATAAATTCCTAGCCAGGTATTTTGGAAAAAGAGTTTTCCATATCTCGAACTGGAAGTCGTATAAATTTGACATATGACAGACGATGGGGTTTGACGAGATATCCATAACCTCCGTCACGTCAGGATCCATGATAGAGGGACTGTATCATACGCTAACTGCACCTAGAGGTTCAGACATTCCATTCTGCTGGGTTGCCACCACATACTGCTAGGTGTCACTAGTGGATTGTGAGACTCGAAGGCATTCACTTGGTGATCAGTGAATCCTAAGAGTAGAACTGAAATCGTTTCAGTCCACTGAAAGGAGTTTCAGTGATATTGAGATAGAGATCTCAATATTTCTCACTAGCAGTCAGAATAGAATCTACGGGGTCACACACATAGAGGATTTAATTAGTCAGACTATCATAATTGTGATTTGAAATCATAATAGAAATCAATCATCAATATGATTGGTGATTGAATTAACCCACTAAGTATTAGTGAGTTAATGAAAGAAGAATTAAGTGGAATTGATTGCAATTGGATTGCAATTGGGCTGATTTAATGAGCCAAATCAAATTGGGTTCGACCCAAATTAATTTGGGTTCATGATTGGGTCAATTTGATTAAACCAAGGTTTGTGCGGATTTTAAAGACCACATGTCGTTGTAGGATGAATATGACTTAAATCATGTTCACACTATGCGAACTTTAAAGTCCACATGGCGTCGTAGGATGTATGCTTCCAAATCAATTAATTCTCCTAATGAGATTAGGAATCCTAATGTGATTAGAAAATTAATCAATTGATTAAATAGACATATGTCATGCATCTATGAGCACAAGGATTGAACACTTGGCATTAATCCAAGGATGGGTTATAGTTTCATACTCCTAATAAGATTAGGAGGAGCTCTAAACCCAATCTATAAAAGGATAGCAAGGGAGAAGTTATGAATTAATCATCTCCTCTTCCTCTCCACGCTTCCTCTTCTTTCTTCCTCCTTTTTCACGGCAGCAAGGGGTCTTCATCCTCCTCTTCCTCCACGGTAGC
Source organism: Phoenix dactylifera (assembly GCF_051530095.1). Lineage (NCBI taxonomy): Eukaryota > Viridiplantae > Streptophyta > Magnoliopsida > Arecales > Arecaceae > Phoenix > Phoenix dactylifera. The sequence continues at coordinate 40,980,789 of NC_143190.1, read as the reverse complement.
AAGGCAAGAAGATCCACGTGCAAGGTTTCTCCTTCCTCTTCCTCCATCGCGAGCAAGGTTGAAGAAGAAAGGGTTCTTTAAGGAGGTATGTTGCAGATTTTTATCTTCTAATCTATATGATAGTCATGAGAGGTCTTTGCAAGGAGCTAGCACTCCGGTAAGACCCTATCTCAGATGATTAGATCCTCGTGTGGATACCTGTAGAGGCCGGACAATTGTGTGTCTCAAACAGGAACCTAGATAGATCATCAGGCTACGATGTTCTTCACCTGCAGAATTTTTGAAGATGAGATCTTCAAATTAATTTCTTCTGATTTTAGTTTCAGTTTTATGAATCTTAATCAACCTTCCTCAGATCCTAATCTCTCATCCCTAATGAATTCAAAGAACTTCTGGATTTGGATCCAGAAAAATTTTTGAATTCTACGATCTGAGGCGTGTTCATGCGATGAACGACGTCCCGTTCGAATTCCGCTACGAATGTCGCATCGAATGGGGCGTAACTCAGAAGTGGTATCAGAGCCAGGTTCTAGGGAGCATGATTAGGACCTAAGGATTGATTACCATATTTTTAATCTAATTTTTAAAGGAATTATGCTTGCTAGATTTTCTGCGTGCTGAAATTTTCAGCATGCAGATTTTTATTTGCTATGATCCTGCAAATTATTTTAGAATTGCAATTAGATTACAATGTTTTAAATCAAGTAATGCATGATCTGAAATCCAGAGAATAGCATAATAGGTTTAAAATTTCAGATCTGAAAATATACATGAGATGCATATGGTAATCATAATGTTCATACTTGTTTAAGGTTATGTTTAAAATAATGTATGCATGAGATGTATGTATTAGTTAAACAAAAATTTATTTGCATGAGATGTAAATAAAATCCTTAAACAACAGGACATTTACATAAGATGTAAACTGAAACAATTATGTCATTTACATAAGATGTAATCACATAATATATGAAAGGGTTTCATAATTACATAGGATGTAAACCTGAACCAATGTGACATTTACATAAGATGTAAATCGAATGACATATGGTATGGGGTAGATGGTTACATTAGATGTAAATCCCAAGAGACCTAAAACCTCCCTAAATCAATCGAGAGTGAACGATACATTGAGCTAGCCATATTTGATTAATTGATCTAATTGGTGTCTAGGCAAGCTCAAAGGTGGTTACTTAATTAGGACCTTACTCTCTTAGTAAGGGGAGCCTCCCACCTGCTTACCTGGCCAATTGGTCAATTACCTCCTATGGAAAGTTCAAAGTTGGAATCACTAAGATCTGATTACCCAATATTAAGTCGATTGGTCTTCCACCATAGTAGAGTTGCTAAGATCTTTCCGGCGTTGATTAGTCTCGGCTGGATGCAGTGAGCTAGTTGCATCGGAGGATTGGACATCTCTATTAACATGAGATGTTGTGGGGTAAAGGTGGGGTTGGGCTCCAATAACTGTTAGGTGAGGACCCAATCACAGCTTTATTTTCGCGGAATATACGGTGGGTCTGACTTAACCAAGGAACTGGTCCAATAACTGTTAGGTGAGGTCCTTATGACTTGGAGACTATGTTAGCTCAATATGCTTACGAAGCATTGTACAAGAGTTGTACACTCATCATCTATGTGTCTCCAATAACTGTTAGGTGAGATGACATGTAGATTGGTGGGACTGCAGCACCCCACTCGAAATCCTAAGTCGCAGGTTTCCGTATCTTTGCTAGGGAAGTGTGAGAGATTCGAGAAATTGTGGAAGGATTTGATCCAATTTTGTTTTAAAAGTCTCTAAAATAAATTAATATCAAATACAAATTTCTAATTAGAATCTTTACTCTCTGCAGATGTCAATGGCTTCCAATCTGATAGTTCGAATTCTAGATAACAATAGGTTGACCGGACCAAACTATAAAGATTGGCTCCGCAACTTGAAGATTGTCTTGAGTTGCGAAAAGATAGCTTATGTTCTTGACCATGAACTTCCGGTGTTACCAACCCGTGCAACCAATGAGCAGCGTGAGACGCATGCAAAATGGTTGGATGACGACAATAAGGTTAGGTGCTACATTTTAGCATCCATGTCCAACGAATTGCAATGCCAGCATGAGAGCATGAAGACTGCTAAGGACATACTTGATCACCTACAAGAGTTGTATGGTGAACAGAGTCGCGCAGCAAGGTTTGAAGTGTCCAAGCGGCTCTTCAAAGCTAAGATGCATGATGGGCAATCTGTCCATGAACATGGTTTGACCATGATCAAGGATCTTGAGGAGCTTGAGAAGCTTGGCATGACCATGCACAAGGATTTGCAAACGGATTTGATCCTACAATCGTTGCCATCTTCATATGGGCAGTTTATTGCAAACTACCATATGAATAAAATTGAATGCACCAAACTTGAATTATTGAATATGTTGGTGATAACTGAGGGAGCCTTGAAAGGTTCAAGGGGCACAGTTCTCGCTGCTGAGCAAGCTTCTACTTTCAAGAGAAAGTCTACTGGAAAGAAGAAGAAGCCTGCGAAGAAGCAGAAGACCAAAAAAAAGCCGAAGAAGGAAGTTCCTAAGAAGAAGGCCGAACCCAAAGGAAAATGTTTCCATGGAATGAAGACGGCCATTGGAAGAGGAACTGTCCTATCTACATGGGAAACATAAAGAACAAGAAGGGTGACACGCCTTCTGAAGGTATATCTAATATGCTCATTATTGAAACTAATCTAATAGTTTCTTCTATTTCCAGTTGGGTTATAGACTCTGGTTCTAGTGTTCACTTGTGTACTATCATGCAGGGTCTAAAGGAAAGTAGAAGGCTTACGGAAGGTGCGGTAACCCTAAGGGTTGGCAATGGAGCAAGAGTTGCTGCTGTTGCTGTGGGCATATTCTCTTTGCATTTACCGTCAGGATTTAGTTTGATGCTTAGATATTATTATTTTGTACCTAGTGCTAGCAGAAATCTGATTTCTGTATCTTGTCTAGCACAGGAACATTATGAATTCAATTTCAATAAAGACTACGTTTCTATTTATTTACGAAATAAACTGTTTGGACGTGGTTTTATGATTGACGGTCTCTATCACTTATATATGGATGTATCTGTGAACGTATCTGAGCATACAGTGAGTACCATAGGATCAAAAAGATCTAGAGATGAGATAAATCAAAAGTATTTATGGCACCTCAGACTTGATCATATAGGAGAAGACAGACTTAATAAATTGGAGAAATATGGGCTTTTAAGTTCATTGATTTCTGAGTTATATCTGATTTGTGAATCCTGCCTTCAAGAAAAAATGGCCAAATTACCCTTTGTAGGACACGGAGAGAGGTCCACTGAAATACTTGCCCTAGTACACACTGATGTGTGTGGCCCATTCGATGTGCAGGCTAGGGGTCAATTTTTCTACTTTATTATTTTTACCGATGATTTCTCACGGTATGGTTATGTCTATCTTATGAGACATAAATCTGAAGCATTTGAAAGGTTCAAAGAATTCAGATTTGAAGTAGAAAAACAGATAGGGAAACTCATTAAGGTTCTTCAATCAGATCGAGGAGGAGAATACCTTAGTAGAGAGTTTCGCGATTATCTCAAACAAAATGGTATAGTTTCACAATGGACACCTCCTGGAGCATCTCAACTCAACGGAGCATCAGAAAGGAGGAATCGAACCCTATTGAATATGGTCAGGTCCATGATGAGTTTCACTGACTTACCCTTATTCTTGTGGGGAGATGCCCTACTTACAGCTATCTATATATTGAATAGAGTTTTCTCTAAGTCCGTTCCTACCACACCGTATAAGATATGGCATGGTAAGAAACCAAGTCTTGGTTATCTCAAGATTTGGGGATGTCCAGCCCAAGTCAAGCGACAACAGGCGGACAAGTTAGAGTTTAGGACAATTGGTGCTCGTTTCATTGGATATCCTAAAGAGTTGTTAGGATACAATTTTTACATCCCAGAAGATCACAAAGTGTTTGTGAGCCGACATGCCATCTTGTTGGAAAAACAGTATATCCTTGATAGAGGCAGTGGGAGAAAAATTGAGCTCAAAGAAAAAGTCTCTGAAGAGCAACGAGCAATTGAGCCTAGTGAACCTATTCACATTGAGCCAATACATGAAGAACCTCGTCCACTTCGTAGATCCAGTAGGATCTCCCATCCTCCTGAAAGATACATAGGTATGCTTACAGAGGAAATAGAGGAAGAGTTCCTCATGGGAGAAAGAGATCATAGTAATGATCCCAAGACCTATAACGAAGCGATGTTAGACATTGACTCCGAAAAATGGATTGATGCGATGAAGTCAGAAATAGACTCCATGCATTCCAACCAAGTATGGACCTTAGTAAATCCGCCTGAAGGTATAGTACCTATTGGGTGTAAATGGATCTACAAAAGAAAAATAGGTTTGGATGGCAAGATAGAGACCTATAAGGTAAGGTTGGTGGCAAAAGGTTATAGTCAGCGCGAAGGCATTGACTATCAAAATACTTTTTCACCGGTAGCCATGCTGAAGTCCATTCAAATGTTGCTTGCCATTTCAGCTTATCATGATTATGAGATATGGCAGATGGATGTGAAAACTGCTTTTCTTAATGGATATCTTGAAGAAGATATCTATATGGAACAGCCTCAGGGTTTCACTTCCAGTGATGGTGATCACAAGGTCTGCAAGCTGCAAAGATCCATTTATGGACTAAAGCAGGCATCTCGGAGTTGGAACACTCGTTTCGATGATGTGATCAAATCGTTTGATTTCATCAAGAACGAAGAGGAACCATGTGTGTACAAAAAGGTCAGTGGAAGGGCTACAATATTCCTCGTATTGTACGTGGATGATATACTCCTAATTGGGAATGATATTCCCATGCTCACATCGGTCAAGTTATGGCTGTCTAAGAAGTTCTTCATGAAAGATCTAGGTGAAGCATCTTATATTTTGGGGATTAAGGTCTATAGAGATAGATCTAAGAGGATGCTTGGCCTATCACAGAAAATGTACATAGAGGAAGTGCTGAAGAGGTTCAGCATGGAAAACTCTAAGAGGGGATTGTTACCCCTAAGGCATGGGATAAATCTCTCCAAAAAGATGTGCCCCAAAACATCTGAAGAGATTCAGCGCATGAGTAGGATCCCTTATGCATCGGCAATAGGGAGCCTCATGTATGCCATGCTATGTACTCGACCTGATATAGCACATGTTGTGAGTGTCACGAGCAGATATCAGTCAAATCTAGGCGAGGAGCACTGGATAGCTGTGAAAAATATCCTTAAGTACTTGAGAAGGACTAAGGATCTATTTTTGGTCTTTGGGAGAGGCACAGAGTTAAAGGTAGAAGGATATACTGATTCAGACTTCATGACTAACCCTGATGATAGAACCCATCCTATTACCCATTAAATCTTGATATTAAATTAACACACCCTAGCAACAGGACGTTTCTCAACATTATTCGTTCAAATTACTTTAGGATCAGAATAATTGAACTACTTGATTGCAATCTAATTTCTTAAATTGAATAATCTTAATCCTTAATTCTGAATAACCAAAGTAAAAAATCAGCAATATTTAAACTTTAAGTTATTCTTGCGAAGACTTGCTGATCTCTGAAATCATAATAGATTGCATTAGTAGGTTGTCCTGCATCAAATCTAATCCTGCATCATACTTATAAGGGTTTCATTAGTGACACTGCATTTCACATCATCACCTAGTGTCATCATTGCAAGCCAACATGTAGTGATATGGAGCACTATCTCAATCAACCTAAAACCCCTGTAGATACCATGAATTCCGACATTTTGAGGTCTCTCCTAGAACAGATCGTTGCCATGCGGGCTGGATACAAGGAATTCAAATAAGAGATCCATGAGCTCATTCAAAATTCTAGGACCCCTACGCCGCCAACCCCTATTGCAGCCCAACCTAAAATCGGTTTGGTTGCACCGCCTGTAATCCTTCTCCATTTTCTTGGGCACCAAACCCAATGCTTAAGGTGTTAACAATTCGACCACATAGCATCCCAATGTTCCATTAGAACCTACCTGATTACTGAACCAGAAGTTAGGAGCCAAGAGGTCGAATATGTCGAAGAAGTCTATGAACCAAATATAGAAGACTATGAAAAAGACTTTGAAGACGAACCTACAGAATTAGACTTTGTCCAAAATGATTCCTAAAGGAAGACTATTGATCTAAGTACAACCAAGCCATTTCACATCACTACTATCGAAGAGGTAGTGACAGATATTGAGAGCCAGTCACCTGAATTGGCACTTGTAGCTAAAGATACCCATGTGGCGTCCAATCTTGAACATTCCTCTATAGTAGTTTTTCTTCTAGGAGAGTTTCATGATGTAGTCCCTGATGATCTTTCGGATGCACTTTCTCCAATGCGTGATATCCAACATGCAATTGATCTAGTTCCCAGAGCATCTCTGCCCAACCTTCCACATCATAGGCTCAGACCGAATGCATATGCGAGGACCTAAAATTTAATGTTACCGACAGTTGAGTTTGCATGTAATAGTTCGGTTAACAAGTCCATAGGTATGAGTCCATTCGAAGTGGTGCATGATTACAAACCTAGGCAACCCATAGACCTGTTTTTCATGTCTCATCAGTATAGAGTCTTTGAGTCTGCACAATCAATTGCATCACATCCACATTCATTGCATCAAGAAATCAGCAATTGTAGTCACTTTAATAACTTAAAATATAAATCCCTTACTGGTTTATACAGACGTTATAAAGAGTTAAGTGAAAAAGATTACGTCATGATAAGAATTAGGCTTGAACGATTTTCTTCAGATACGTTTAAGAAATTGCAAACTTGTAGTGCGGAACCGTTCAAAATCTTAAAGAAAATCAGTTCGAATGCATATGTTATGGATCTTCCTGATGACTATGGGATTAGTGTGACATTTAATATTGAAGATTTAGTCCCATACAAAAAGATAATATTCATGCCTTCTGAACTCTTTAATGATATACCTGCCCATGTTGGACACCCTGACCTATTACCTATTGTTGAGCCACCACCTCCCAAATTTCATGCACGCAGAGAACAAATAGAACATATATTGGATGAGCAGGTTATTTCAACCAGGAACGGTGGTTACCAACGTTACCTTGTTCGGTGGAAAGGTCGACCAAAGTCTGATGTGATGTGGATTTTCAGAGCACAGTTGCAGCGCCTTGACCCCGATCTTTTGGAGAAGTACGACAGCCGGCCAGACCTGTACTCGATGGGGTCGAGTTTTTCTCATCCGAAAGGAGTTGATGGGGTCATCAGAACCCTTCATCCAAATGATTTTGAGCCCCCGGATTGAGTCAGACCTGTTTATTTGCATATTTATTTTATTTTTATTTCTGGGCTTGTTTGCATTTTAGGGCTTATTTGTGTAATTTGTGGGCTTATTAGGAGTTATTTTTGTGTAAGGGGGTTTTATGTTAATTGTGTTTATTTGGCCCTATATATAGGGGACTATGTTCATGATTAGGATTTTTAATGGATGATTAAGAACTTTCTTTTTCCCACATCTTATTCTTCTTCTTCTTCCTCCTCCTCTCCTTCTCTTCTTCCTGCGTCCTTAGAACCTCTTCTTCCTTCTCCCTCTCTTGTTCTTCCTTCTTCTCCTCTTTCCCCGCACTTGTGCTGCATCATATCAGCTGCTTTGGAGAGATGGGAATTGAAGGAGAAATGTATAAGGAAAACCAGTGTCAGGAAACATGACTTGCTCCAGTGATCCATGTTTTGATAGAAACAATAGGCTGAAAGGAAGAAGAAATGATGTATTGAGAGAGAGATGATAGAACAAAATAGTTAATAGGAAGGTATCAGCTTCTCTAGATAGATGGCTTCTGAAGGAGAAGAAAGGCTAGAAAAGGTTATTCCATCTTCCCTGGAGGAAGAAGAAAAAAATAGCACAATAGATGAAGAATAAGGGAGGATCTTTCTTCCATTCATCCTTTTCTGACCAAAACTCGCACCAAAGGCATACGGGCTCTTCCCGTCTCGGGATCAGCAGGGCCAGATGTTAGGGTATGGAGCACCACTTGTACGGCCAGCGTCAGGGTTGGTGATGTTTCTCGGGCTATTCAGCAGGAGTCGGAGCTGGGTAGGGACTGTGGTTGGGTATGGAGGGTTGGGCTACACCAGAGGGTTGCATTATTCCTCTGGAAGGTAGCCTAGGACCGGCTGCCGACGAGCTTGGCGCTGAGCCGACGGGGAGTTAGCATTCCTCCTTTATGCCAGTATTGTGAGGTAGATGAGTCGTTGGACCACGCACTATTCCAGTGTGTTTGGGGGAGGAGGGCTTGGAGACTGTCTGGGATTTCAGAGGTAGCGTGGAGCCGGAGGGATTATTTTCTGGAGGAGGTCCGAAGTTGGTCCGGCTCCCACTAGATACGTTCTATGGCTATTAGGGTGTCCTGCATAGCTTACCAGGTATGGATGGCCAGGAACGCCCGAGTTTTTGGTGAGCCTAGCTTGTCCCCATGATTCGTGGTGGAGCGGGCGCGGGCACAGGTAGCAGAGATCCTTCATGCAGGTCTGGATCATAGACCTTTGACAGCTAGGGACACCTGGGGCCCTCATGCTGCTTCGGCAGCCCATCACACGGTGTTTTTCACCTGGGAGCCCCCACCCCCTAGCTTCCTCAAGGTCAATTTTGATGGCTCGATCCTGGACAGAGGCAGGAGGGGAGGAGCAGGGTTTGTTATCAGGGGTCCGAGCTCCGGCATGGTGGCAGCAGGGGGTTGTCAGATCTTTGACACCTCGGTCCCAGGGGCAGAGCTACGGGCGGCTTGGATGGGATTACGGTATGCACGACATGTACTTCAGGCGAGCTCCATCCTCCTGGAGGGTGACTCGGCCACGGTGATCAGCTGGGTTCGAAGGGGCTCTCTCAGAGATAGAGGGGTCCATCCTTTGCTCCGTGATATATGGTTGATGGTGAGGGAGGGATTTATTTTTCAGGCTATGCATACATATCGTGAGGCAAACGGGGCGGCTGACTGGGTGGCGGCGTATGTTGCGAGCCACTCAGGAAGCACCCTATGGGTTGGTGGGGATGACTTGCCCGGTGCTTTTCGGGGTTTTTTGTTTGCAGATTCTGCTGGGTGTATTCGTACCCGTGTAGTATGAAATGCCCGTTTTAGCAAAAAAAAAAAAAAAAGGCACCAAAATGATGGAATAGAAAAGAAAACAACACTACTAGACAATAGATATGAAGCAGAAAATTAGAAGTAGCCGTTTTCTTGAAGACCATGCGACGTTGAACATGGTTACCATTCAACAACGCACGGCTCTCTTTTCTTCTCCTAAAATTAGATATCGTCCTTTTGACTCTACTTACCTTAAGAATATATTTTTTCATAAGTATTGAACTTTCAAACCCCAAAGGTCCACGGTCAAACCATCAAAGTCTATGGAAAGGACGGCCCAGATCAAGAAGCTCATGCATCAAAATCTATCAATTTGGATACGCATTAGTAAAGACTTTGCCTCGTGATCTAAATTATTATTGCTAATCTATAATTTTGATTGATCAATGAGGCCTCAAGTTTTTTGACTTGACGGGCTTTTATTTGCTCAATTAACAAACTTGGAGGAAGTAGTTCGCTTTCTCCATTTTCTTCAAAAAAAAAAAAAAAAGGAGAAAGAAAAGCCTTGAGGGACTTTTAAATAGCTTTCTTAGGAGAGAGGACCTGTAGGATTAACTCAGAATAATATCCTAATCACAGTTCTGATGCTATAGTCTAGATTATAATTAATTGCTCGACAACAATGCAATGCGCGCACGCGCATACGCAAACAAAAAAAAAAAAAAAAAAATCAAAGTTTTTGCTGCTTGTCCTGATCCTAGACTTACCAAGAAACCCCAATGAGCAGAAACAAAGCAAAATTTCTAAAACATAAAAAATTGTTCCATAACATGGGATTATTATATTTTCTCGGAGAAAAAGGCAATAGTATACCTGAGTCCCTGTTCCCTGAAATCCTTTCAAAGCTTCTCTTATGATGGATCACCGGAACGTTATATCATTTTTTTTCTCAAAAAAAAATCAATAAAATATCTGAAAAATAATAATGTTCGGCAAGTCTGAAAAATTTACTTTGTTAGGCGGGGACTAGTTAAAAATTTAGAAAATATCATGTATACCCCTATTGCAGCTATGGATTACATACAACTCCTCGCCTTGTGTTTGAGCTAGTCCCGACCACTGGAGAGCCGGAGCTCGCTAAAACTCAACATAAGGGAGAGTCTGGCTGGAACTGTGTGCACCCTACCAGGACTCTCTTCCTTCTTTGTGGAAAAAGGGACATTAAAAACAAAAATTATATCTATTTGAATAGAGTTGATCACGGCCGGGCTTGGGTATAGAAAATATCAACTTTTAAACAAGCCTAGCCTGAAGCCTAACTAAAAATGAATATAGTTTAGATCCGAGGTCTGATCCATCATCAGTTTTATGTTTGAATAATTATATTCTAGACTAGTTGCAAAAAGATAAAATATATGTGTGTGTGTTTGTGCATGCGTGCGCGTGCAGGTTATTTGGCTTTCTTAGTCATATATAAATACCTAAAATCTTCCTGCCAAATAACTAATGTGAGACTAAAAACACGTTTGTAGTGGTCCTCACACATTATCTTATTTTTCAGATTCACTATAACAACAGAAACTCTTTAACTACCTTAAATGCATCACGACCTATAATATGCTGGGAAAGGAGGATTGCACTATTATACGATAAATCTATGCATAATATTTGATCCATATAGATGAATGTATTGATGAATTGCAGTTAATGTGATTGGTTCATGTTGCTGGAAATTGGACCCGGGGGCCGTCGTGAAGCCGGGGAAGGAGGAGCTCCGCTGCTGCAGGAGGTGGACGGCGGTGCGCCGGCTTGCTGCGTCCTCCGCCGCGGAGGGTGTGCGAGTCCTGCAAGGAAAACCGGTGGCCGGGCTCCCCGGCGCCGGCCCTCCGATGCCTAAGTCAGAGGGGGCAAGTATGTGGAGAGAGCGGGGGGGGGGGGGGGGGAGAAAGTGTATGGAGAAGACACAGTATTTTATCAGATCAAGAAGACAAAGAGAATGATGTCATCTATTGTGTCTGTGCTTCCCGGAGGGTTCAGTCTCGGGGATCTGTTTCCGTTTTTGTTGTCGTCCCTCTCCCTTGGTTCTCCCAGGTTCCCTTTTATAGGAGGGGATTACGTTACCTGGGAGGTAACCGGGGGATTTGTCCCTGTCTGTAATAATTGGGCACGATTTGGCCCATTTATGGCGTAGTGGAGAACGGGGCCGAATCAGACCGGAACCAGGGAGTTGTCACGGTCGATCGGACCTGTTGGAGTGGTTGAACCGCCGGCCGTAGCGGGCCTAGGGTCTGTGGATGGTGAGTGCATTTATTACCGAATGAACCGGCGGTCAGGTAGATCCATGCGCTCTGATGGTTCAGCGATTCGGAGATCGTCTTGGGCCGTGTTCATTAAATGCCTGAGTGCACCGGAGACTTGAGGGAGTCTCATACATTAATGGCAGGTCGTGCCGAACGCCTGCGGAGATCTTATGCCTTAATGGCTTGGAGATAGTGGCAGGTCACAAGCTGTAGGAGTTGTCAAGTCCCTTGGACTTTAGGCGGAGGTTGAACATTTGGTTAAGGCATCGGCTCGGCAAGGGTGCCGAGCCGAGCTGGTCGCCCAATGGGGCGCCCTGTGGCGGGGCTGTTTTGAGTACTCCTGGTCGGCGCCCTTTAGGCGAGCACCTTCTAGCAGAGCGCCTCGACGCTGTCTTTTTGCGCGGACAGCTTATTTTGGTTGGGCACCTCTTGGCGCGCACTCTGGTCGGCGCCCTCTAGTCGAGCGCCTTCCTGGTCGGCATCCTTTGGCCGAGCAGCTTTCTGGTCGGCGCTCTTCGGCCGAGCAGCTTTCCGGTCGGCGCTCTTCGGCCGAGCGCCTCCGTGAATGTATGACTTGGGGTTTTTCCCCCAACACTACCCCCGACTTCCGAGTTCCAGTTGGCTACCAGCTGGGGCGCGGGAAGTAGCTTTAATTGGGTCATTACGAATTCTGAAAATTTCGATTTGCTGCGCGTTTTGAGTTATCGAACGCTTCGAGGTGCCTTTAATAGGCGGCGTCTCTTCTTTCCCGAAAAGCCTCATTATTGGGACACCTTTTGCGAAGCGTCCTCGCGTCGTGGGCTCATGATGGGGCCGCACGATCTTCGATTGCGGACGCCTTTCCGCACGATCCGATGGGGCGCTTCGACGTTCGAAGCGCTAGCCCTAATTAAATGCGTCGTTCTGTCTTTTAGACCGACACGTGTTATCATCTAACCAGGATGCAGCGCCTTCTTCGCTGATCCGGGCCATTGGGGAGGTCTATATAAACTCTCCCCCGGCCCCCTGTTCTCTTTCTATTGCTTTCTGCTTCCAGCTTCCTATTCTCCCAGTCTTCCTCAGACCGAAGTCCCTTCTCTCCGGCATCTTTCCCAGGTCCCCCTTCTTTTTGATTTCCCTCTCTTGCAATGGGTTCTTTGCCTAGTGAAGTAGTGTCCACCATGAGTGTCCTGGAGGTCGAGATGGCCGAAGAGTGGTTTTTCCCTCTTCGCGGGTTCCGTTTGGAACCCGCCAGGCGAAGGGATCGGGTAACCGATCCTCCGGTAGGCCGGATCGGAGTGCACTCGGAGTCACTCTGGGCCGGCCTCCGATTTTCTCTCCACAGCTTTGTGAATGAGTTGCTAGCGGTGTGCCAGTTGGTTCCGGCGCAACTCACTCCAAACGCTTGGAGGACAGTGATGGGTTTCCTGTCACTATGTTTACTGCAGGGGATTCCTACCTCTATCAACGTCTTCCGGCGACTTTTTATTTTTAAGTCGAACCCGGGAGACGGGGAGTGGCTCTACATCGCCCTCCAGGCGGGTCGGCCACTTTTTCATGGTGCCCCCTCATCCATTCATGGTTGGAAGGAGAAATTCTTCTTCCTGGGCTCTGAACGGTCCTGGGGGTTTGACCCCAGGTGGAGGCCGGCCCAGCTTAAATCCATCAATAGGCTCCCCCAGCTTTCTCCGCGTGAGCAGGAGATCTTCGATACCATCCGCAGCCTTGGGGACAGGATTTTGCTGAACGGCCTCATCAGCGAGGACGCCCTGGTGAACGTGGGCCTGAGCTCGGCACGTCCTCAGGGTAAGGATAGTTACAGCAACTTTTATTTTCTTATTGTTCTAATGTTCTAATTTTGTTTATCTTTGCAGACATCGCAAAAATGGTGACCAAGAGCGAAGTCCTTTACGCCCGCTTCCAGAAGAGGGCAGCCGAGCTCTCGGGGGAGCCTGCGGAGCCGAGAAAGAAGCAGAAGGTCTCGGCAACCTCGACTCCCTCGGCGGCAGTGGTGACCGAGGCGGGTCCTTCCCGCCCTGCGCATCCCGAGGCGGGGCCTTCTCGCCCCGCCAACTCCGAGGCGGGGCCTTCTCAGCCCGCGCGCCCTGAGGCTGATCGGAGAGAGGGCGCGGGCTCCGGGGGCTCGGGCTCCAGAGCCCCGATGGCGCCCCCATGCCCGGCGCCCTTGATGCAGGTCCCTGGTCGGCAGGACGCTCCAGTTGCCGACCAGGGGAGAAGTTCAGCGGGTTCCGTGCTTGCACGCCTCGCTATAGTTGTGCGGCGGTTAGATCGGCCGCTCGCCCGATCCCAGCCCCTTAGCTCCCAGCCGGGGAGCAGTCAAGGAGCCTCGGGGTCGGCTCCACCTAGGCCAGATGGCGCTGGCCTCCCGGGCCCTTTGAGCTCGGAAGAACGGGTGCCCTTCGCACCCACCTGGTCGGTGTTCGAGGGCGATTCGGCCCTTGAAAACCCGCAAGTGGCGCGCGAGGTTTTTCGGCTCGCGCTGCTCCCGGCCGACTGGGCCATGATGCAGTCCATGAGCTACAACGCTTTCATGGACGCTACACGCTGCAACTCCGTCCGGGTAAGTAAAATTTTTCGCCTATGTAATCTGTATAGTTTTTCTACTAGCGGCGCCTTATGTTCTCCTTTTCGTCTCTTTTACAGTATTTGCATGAGACGGAGATACTGATGCACCTGGTTCAAGAATACCGGGAGAAAGCCCGGAGGTGCCAGCGCAGCTATGAGGAGGCCCAGAAAAGGTACATGGCCGCCGAGGCGAAGTACCAAGCCTCCGAGGAGAAGTACCAGGCCTCTGAGGCCGAACAACGGGTGCTCCAAGAGAAGGTCGGAGCATCCGATGGAAGGATTCGAGCTCTAGCCGCCGAGCTCGATGAAGAGAAGGGCGCGCACGCATTGGCGAGGTCCGAGCTGCGCGCCGCGGAGGCTCGATTGGCCAAGGCCGAGCAGGCGTTGGCCTCCCGCGAGCAGGAGGTGGGGAATGCCCGCCTCCGACACTCGGAGCTCGAGCAGGAGCTAAGGGGCCTCGAGCGGAGAGCCGCTTACCACGAGGCCCGGGAGATAGAGGCCCGGGAGAACGCCCAAAACGCAGTGAAGCTCTTCCGCGAGTCGGAGGAGTTTCACGAACTCATGGCTGAGGAGGGCGTGAACGGGCTGATCCAAGGCTTCCGGGATTTCCGCAACCAGTTGCGGCGGCTTCTCTCGGATTTTGACGTTAACCTGCTCCAGCCGGGAGCAGGGAGGGCGGAGGCAGAGGCAAAAACTCCGGAGGCGGAGGTGGCCGTAGCTGTCCCTGAAGTGACCGAGGTCGCCCCCAAGGTCGTCCCCGAGGCTACTCCTATTGCTGCCGAGGCTATCGAAGAGGTCCCGGCAGCCGAGCCAACCACTCCTGGTACTGCCGAGGCCGAGGTGGTCGAGCTCGAGCCTTTGATGTAATTTTTGTTATTTCTTGTAAAGTCGGGATGGCCTCCCATACTTGTAAGGGCCAAACCCGGATTTTGTACTTAGCCTACGGGCCCTTTTGAAATGAATATACATTTCTTTTTTGGAAACTCGTCTGTCGTAGCCTAAGTTTTTCTGCTCGGATCCGTTTTAGGTTCCGAGGATATGGGCTCTAGGGCCTCAGTTTTTCCAGCCACAGGGTTTGAGTTTAAGTTTGCCTTGCCGAGCTCCATTACTCGGTTCTTCGACTAGTGGTATAGCAACGCTTGTGCTTATACCAAGGGTTTGGGCTCGGAAAGTTTTTCCAAGCCTAGTCCAGAATTCGTCCAAGCCCTAGGGCGGTCGCTAGAACTTAATTCTTAATGCGGCGAATTTCGAATCCGAGCCTCGGGTTGCCGGGGCGAACCGGATTCTTCTCTTACAGATGGATTGCATACTCGTCAGCTCGTGACGGGAATTCACCGGATTTAGTACAATGTGTCGGTGTCCTGAGCACTTCTTCGCCGAGGCGATCGAAGACGCTCCTCTGTTCGGTGTCCGTTCTTTGAGGACATCGGCAGAGAAATAGATAAAGTGATGTAGAAACATTAAATACATGGGTACCTTGTACCGTGTGCGTCTTGGCGCCGAGGCGACTGAAGACGCTTCTCTGTTCGGTGTCCGTTCTTTGAGGACATCGACAGAGAAATCCAATAATAGGTAATGTAAAGACATTAAATAGATAGGTACCTTGTTCCGTGTGCGTCCTGGCACCGAGGCGACTGAAGACGCTTCTCTGCTCGGACTCCGTTCTTGGAGGGCGTCGACAGAGAAATCCAATAATAGGTAATGTAATGTAAAGACATTAAATAGATAGGTACCTTGTACCGTGTGCGTCCTGGCGCCGAGGCGACTGAAGACGCTTCTCTGCTCGGACTCCATTCTTGGAGGGCGTCGACAGAGAAATCCAATAATAGGTAATGCAATGTAAAGACATTAAATAGATAGGTACCTTGTACCGTGTGCGTCCTGGCGCCGAGGCGACTGAAGACGCTTCTCTGCTCGGACTCCGTTCTTGGAGGGCGTCGACAGAGAAATCCAATAATAGGTCAGGCCGGACTCGTTGGCTGAAGCCGATGGAGCACGAGCCGAGCTCGTCCGGTCAGAGAGGACCGCTAACTCATCTCGATGTCTCGAGCATCCCTATAGTTGGGGCATCCCGACGTCTCGGGGCATCCTGACCGTGGTCAGGGTAGGAGCACGAGCCGAGCTCGTCCGGTCAGAGAGGACCGCTAACTCATAGCCGATGGAGCACGAGCCGAGCTCGTCCGGTCAGAGAGGACCGCTAACTCATAGCCAATGGAGCACGAGCCGAGCTCGTCCGGTCAGAGAGGACCGCTAACTCATATCCCGACGTCTCGGGCGTCCCTATAGCCGGGGCATCCCGACGTCTCGGGGCATCCCGACGGATTGAGGCATCCCGACGTCTCGGGGCATCCTGACCGTGGTCAGGGTAGGAGCACGAGCCGAGCTCGTCCGGTCAGAGAGGACCGCTAACTCATAGCCGATGGAGCACGAGCCGAGCTCGTCCGGTCAGAGAGGACTGCTAACTCATTGCCGATGGAGCACGAGCCGAGCTCGTCCGGTCAGAGAGGACCGCTAACTCATTGTCCGACGTCTCGGGCCATCCCGACAAATCGGGGCATCCCGTTGCGGCAGGGCATCCCAATATATTGGGGCATCCTGACGTCTCAGGGTAGGAGCACGAGCCGAGCTCGTCCGGTCAGAGAGGACCGCTAACTCATAGCCGATGGAGCACGAGCCGAGCTCGTCCGGTCAGAGAGGACCGCTAACTCATTGCCGATGGAGCACGAGCCGAGCTCGTCCGGTCAGAGAGGACCGCTAACTCATTGCCGATGTCTCGGGCCATCCCGACGAATCGGGGCATCCCGTTGTGGCAGGGCATCCTGACCGTGGTCAGGGTAAGAGAAATAAACCTGACATCATGAGATAATCAGGAAAAATTGGTGAGCTCAAAATGAGTATGCGGACCGTAAGTTTATTATAAAATGGAATTCATAAAACGAGGTTCAATAATTGAATAAAGGGGGAACCCCTTAGGGTTCTACTGATGGTACACGCGGAGGTTTTCAGAGCTCCAGCTCCGCGGAATGGGCGTCCCGTCTGGGGACTCCAGCTGGTAAGTTCCGGGCCGGCGAACGCGCGTGACTCGGTACGGTCCTTCCCAATTGGGAGCCAGCTTTCCTTGCTCAGCAGGTCGGGAGGCTTCAGCTCTTCTGAGGACAAGGTCCCCTGGTCTGAAAGATTTGACTTTGACCCTGGCGTTGTAGTACTGAGCTGTCTTTTGCTGGTACCTCGCCATACGAACTCGGGCGGCCTCCCTTGTTTCCTCGATCAAGTCAAGGTTACTTCTGAGCTGCGAAGAGTTGGAACTGGCATCATGACGCTCGACTCTTGGAGAGGGAAGCCCAACCTCCAGTGGGATGACGGCCTCCGTTCCATATGTTAGGTTGAAGGGAGTCTCGCCGGTGGGGACACGGAACGTGGTCCGGTAAGCCCATAGGACATTATATAGGTCTTCGACCCATTGTCCTTTGGATTTGTCGAGCCTGGCTTTAAGACCCTGCAAAATAGTACGATTTGTTACCTCGGTTTCTCCGTTCGTCTGAGGGTGCGCGACCGAGGTGAAGCGGTGGTCAATGCCAAGCTCCGAGCAGAACTCTCTGAAGTGGATGTTGTCGAACTGGCGACCGTTGTCAGAAATAAGGATGCGGAGAAGTCCGAATCTGCATATAATGGACTTCCAGAGAAAATCCCGCATCTTCTGCTCGGTGATCCGGGCAAGGGGCTCGGCTTCTACCCACTTGGTGAAGTAGTCGATGGAGACGACCAGAAATTTTCTTTGTCCGGCGGCCAGTGGAAATGGCCCTAGGATGTCAATTCCCCACTGGGCAAAAGGCCAAGGGGAACTGATAGAAGTCAAAGGAGCCGAGGGCCGGCGCTGAACATTGGCATTCCTTTGGCACCGGTCGCATCTTTGGACAAAGTCCATGGCATTCTTCTGGAGTGTCGGCCAATAATATCCTTGGCGCAAAATTTTGTGGGCCAGCGCTCGCCCTCCTAGATGGTTTCCACAGATCCCTTCGTGGACTTCACGCAGGGCATAATCCGCCTCTGTTGGGCGGAGGCATCTGAGGAGTGGAGAGGTGAAGGATCTTCGATAGAGCTTTCCCTCGTATAGTATGTACCGGGTGGCGAGGCGCTTGATTCGGCGAGCCTCTCGTTCATCAGTGGGGAGGACTTCATCTTGTAGATAGCTGATGAGTTCGTCCATCCAGCTTGGCTCGAACTCAGCGCAGAAGGTCTGCTCGGGCTCGTCTGTACTGGGCTTTTGAAGATACTCCAGTACTGCCCCCTTGGGAAGCTCGCTCATACGGGAGGACGCCAGCTTTGACAGCTGGTCGGCCCTGAGATTCTCCGACCTGGGAACATGTTGGATGTGAAAAGAGTCCAAGGTCGAGGCGAGATCCCGTACCTTCTGAAGAAACTTCTGCATGGTCGGGTCTCTGGCTTCGAAGTCGCCCATAATTTGGTTGACGACGAGCTGAGAATCACTGAAGGCCCTCAAGTCCTTTACTCCTAGCTCCTTGGCTAGTTTGAGCCCGGCAACGAGCGCTTCGTACTCCGCCATATTATTAGAGGCAGGAAACTCCAGGCGCAAGGCTTGCTCGGCGACCACCCCTTCTGGGCTGGTGAGAATGAGCCCTGCTCCGCTACCCCCGAGTTTGAAGAGCTGTCGACATGCAGAGTCCATGTCAAACTCGGGGTCTGCTCCATGGGTGGCTCTGGCTCGGGTTCGACCTCGTTCGGTATGGTGCACTCGGCTATAAAGTCTGCGAGTGCTTGTGCTTTGATTGCCGGTCTGGGTCGGTACTCGATGTCAAATTCCCCGAGCTCAATGGCCCATTTTGTGATCCGGCCCGCACGGTCTGATTTCTGCAGGATCTGCTTGACCGGCTGGTCGGTCAACACAGCCACTGTGTGGGCTTGGAAGTAGGGTCGGAGCCTCCGAGCCGAGATGACCAGAGCATAGGCGGTCTTTTCCAGCTTGGAGTATCGGGTCTCGGCGTCCCTCAAGACCCGGCTGGTGTAATACACTGGCTTTTGAAGTTTGCCCTCCTCTCGGACCAAGACCAAGCTTACCGCAACAGGGGAGACAGCTAGATATAAGTAGAGAATCTCACCCTGTTGCGGCTTTGTGAGCAGGGGAGGGGAAGCCAGGAGATGTTTGAGCTTTTCAAAAGATTGCTGGCACTCGTCCGACCACAAAATGTTCTTCGGCTTCTTGAGGGCCGCGAAAAATGGAAGGCAGCGCTCAGCCGAGCGGGAGATGAACCTCCCGAGAGCTGCAACTCGGCCTGTAAGCCGTTGTACCTCCTTGACCGTCCTAGGAGGCGTCATCTTTTGAAGGGCTCGGATCTTCTCTAGATTGGCCTCAATTCCTCGCTGTGTAATGATGATGCTGAGGAATTTGCCGGAGGTGACTCCGAATGCACATTTAGCTGGATTGAGCTTCATCTGGTACTTTCGGAGCGTGGAGAATGCTTCATTGAGGTCAGCTATATGGTTTTGTGCCACCTTGCTTTTCACTAGCATGTCATCCATGTAGACCTCCATGTTCCGGCCTATTTGATCTTTGAAGATCCGGCTGACCAGCCTCTGATAAGTTGCCCCGGCATTTTTTAAGCCGAATGGCATCACCTTGTAGCAGTAGGTTCCCCCATCGGTGATGAAGGCTGTCTTCTCCTCATCTTCTGGCGCCATGCGGATCTGGTTGTATCCGGAGAAGGCGTCCATGAATGCTAGTAGCTCGTGACCCGAAGTGGAGTCCACGAGCTGGTCGATGCTGGGAAGTGGAAAACTGTCCTTCGAACAGGCTTTATTCAAATCGGTGTAGTCCACGCACATACGCCACTTTCCGTTGGCCTTCTTGACGAGGACCACATTGGCGAGCCACTCCGGGTAAGCTATCTCCCGGATGAATCCAGCTTCAAGGAGTTTGCTGACCTCCTCGGCTGCTGCTTGCTGTCGTTCAGGGGCGGCGCCTCGTTTCTTCTGCCGCACAGGCTTGCTGGTTGGCTTTACTTGGAGCCGGTGGACCACGATCTCTGGATTTATCCCCGGAATGTCTGCAGGCGACCATGCGAAAACATCCATGTTGTCTCGCAGGAAGTTGACGAGGCGACCCCTCTCGTGCTCGTCAAGGCCGGAGCCGACCTGCACGGTTAGCTCGGGAGAGTTCTCACGTAGAGGAACCCGAATTAATAACTCACCAGGTTCTACCCGCTCTTTCTGAGGGTTGACCCGTGCCTCCATAACCTCGGTTGAGGGCTGGTTAGTCGCTGGGGCAGGCACCTCGGCGGGTCGCTTTGCCTCGTGGGTCGCCAGGTAGCATCGCCTTGCCACCATTTGGTCTCCTTGGACTTCGCCGACTCCCCGGCTGGTGGGGAATCGCATGAGCAGATGGTGAGTGGAGACTACCGCTCGGAGGGCGTTGAGGCCTGGCCTCCCGAGGATGGCATTGTAGACCGAGGGAAGGCGTATCACGAGGAAGCTCATCCCCACGGTACTTTCACGAGGGGCGAGCCCGGCCGTGACCAGAAGGTCGATCTCGCCCTCTACTGGGACTGAATCCCCAGTAAATCCAACCAACGGAGCATTCATCCTCCGTAGCTGTTCTTTGGTCATCCCCATTTTACAATATGCACCAAAGTACAAAATATTCGCCGAGCTTCCATTATCAACTAAGATGCGCTTTACATCAAATCTATTTATGATCATGGAGATGACCACGGCATCATCATGGGGAGTTTCAACTCCCTCTAAGTCATCGTCTGAAAAGGAGATGACTTCAGAAGCGCGCGGGCGCTTTGATGAGGTTTCTCCCTCCGAAGCTTCTCCAGCCGAGGCCCCTCGGATAGTGTTGATGACGCCGGCAATGGGCCTGTTGGCATTCGAACCTTCAGGCTGTGCTGCTCCTTCGGCGGGCTGCTTTTCTTCACGCCGGCCTTGCACAAACCGATCGAGCACCCCTCGGCGGATGAGTGCTTCGATCTCATTTCGGAGCTGGTAACACTCCTCGGTATCATGACCTTTGTCCCGGTGGAAACGACAATACTTCCGGTTATCGCGCCGGGTTCGGGTATCAGGCTTCGGAGGTGGGAGCCGGATACGATCTCGACTCTCGATCTCCATGAGGATTTCGGCCCGAGGGGTGTTGAGGGGAGTGTATTTTTCATACCTCCCTTCGGGTGCACGGGCCTGCAGTGGGAACCTCGGGCGGAGTGGTGACCTCTGCTGTGGCGGCCCCCTCAGTCGGGGTGGACTCCTCGGGCGGGGCGGATTCTTGGCTTGTCGCGGAGACGGGCTTCTGGGCTGGCCGCGCTCCTCGCGGCGCCTCTTCTTGGGGTTCTGCTCGGTCCCGCCCCGCCTGACGGCCACGGCTTTCTCAGCCTTGGCATATTTCCGGGCCCGAGCGAACATTTCGGTAAGGTCCGCTGGAAAATTCTTCTCGATCGAGAAGAGGAATCTGTAGGACCGGGCTTCAGTCTTCAGCGCCGACATGGCGATTGACTGGTCAAGCTCCCGGACTTCCCATGTTGCGGCGGTAAACCGGTCCAGGTACTCCTTGAAGGACTCTCCCTCCTTTTATTTGATGTCGAGGAGGGAGTCGGATGTCCGCCGCTGGGGCTGGCTAGCGGCGAAATTGCCAGCAAACTGTCTGCCGAGCTGCTCAAAGGAGGAGACAGTACTCGGCTTCAGCCCGGTGAACCAAAGCCGGGCTGGTCCTCGGAGCGTCGCCGGGAAAGCCTTGCACATCATGGCTTCCGAGGCTCCTTGTAGGGCCATTAAGACCCGGTAACTCTCCAGGTGGTCAAGGGGATCAGCCTTGCCGTTGTAAGGCTCCACCTGGGGCATCTTGAACCGGAGGGGAACCGGTTCATCTTCAATCTCCTGGGAGAAGGGCGACTTCGTATTGAACTCGAAGTCGCCGTCACGTCCCGATTTTCTCCCGTGGAGTGCCTGGACTTGGCGCTCCAGCCTCTCGACCTTCCTGTCGAGTTCATCATTCTGGAGGATCGCTACAGCGGTTCCTCCGGGTGCAGGTTGCCCTGGAACCGACTCAGCTTCTGAAGGTTGTGGCCAGCCTCCGTGGCCTCTGACTGGGTGCTCTCTCCAGAGGGAGGCCTGGATTTGAGAGTCCTGACCTCGAAGAGGAAGCCCGCTTGTAGGGGGCTCCGGTTGAACTGGAGCCGGGGGAGGCGGTGCTGCTGGAATGCCCCTGGGTTGCAAGCTTTGGACGGCGGTAGCCAACGCCTGCACTTGCTGCACCAGGGCATCAAATTGTTCCGGTTGAACTTTGTTGCCCAAGGTGACAATCCAAGAGGGGGGGGTGAATTGGTTTCTTCTAATTTTGGTGCTTTTAAAAACTTTCGTAATTAAGTGCGGTGGATGCTTACTTAGATTATTTGAGTGAGTTAAACTAATGCAAGAATAGAAGATAATGCAAGAGAAAATAAAAGCACAAACACAACGCAAACACAACAATATATAGTGGTTCGGTGCTCTCCTTAGCACCTACGTCCACTCCCTAAGCGTCCCCTTGGGAATTCACTATAATCTCGCAGATTACAGTTGGATTGTTTTCCGGGGTCACAATCCAAAAACCTTTGTTGGTTTTGCGGGCTCACCAACGAACCTATACACTTGGTTTTCCGGGTTCACCAAAAACCTTTATTGGTTTTGCGGGCTCACCAACGAACCTATACACTTGGTTTTCCGGGTTCACCAAAAACCTTTGTTGGTTTTGCGGGCTCACCAACGAACCTTTACAAAGTGTTTAACAAATAAAAAGAAAAGATTCAAACTCCTAAATGAGCATATAAAACAATATGAACTACAAAGAAGAGTTAGAAAGTATTTATCGCTTTGAAGTCGCTTTGCTCTTCTTTGTCAAGGATGCTTCACTCTTCAAGGGAGGATGGAGCTCTTGATGCCTCTTTGAATCTGCTCAATCCCTTTCCTTGATTCTTGAATGAAGCTCTTGATGAAGGAGATTAGGGCTCTTTTGTTTTCTTGTGTATTCTTTGATATCCCACTCAAAAGTTGTTCTCTCTGATGAATAGTGCCCCTTTAAATAGTTTCCAACCTTCCTTGGACAAGCCCCAATGGTCAGATTTGAAAAACTAGCCGTTACTCACCTTGGGAAGGACAAAAAGTACATCTGCAGAACTAGCCGTTACTGTTCAGCCCGTGTTTGGGTCGGCTCAACCTGTCCTTGGGTCGACCCAACTTTGGCTTGGGTCGACTCAAACATTCCTTGGGTCGACCCTCTCAGAAACCACAGAAACCTCAATTTCAGCCTTCCTTCCCATGGGTCGACCCAACCATTCTTTGGGTCGACTCAAAATTCACTTGGGTCGACTCAACTTCTTCTTGGGTCGACCCTCTCAGTAATTCCAGAGAACCATTTTCTGTCTGTCTTTCTGTCTTGCCTTTGGGTCGACCCTCTCAGGGTTTGGGTTGACTCAAGCTTGGGTCGACTCAACCACTGTGTGGGTCGACCCTCTCAGTAAATCCAGAGAGCATTCTTCTGTTGTGTTTTGAGGTTCTTTGGAGGTTGGGTCGACTCATGCTTACCTTGGGTCGACCCAACTCACTGTTCATTTGTGCCATTTTTGCAGGAGTGTGCCAGATGACTTCTTGATGTACCGGGGTCGACCCAATCAACCTGTGGGTCGACTCAAACCATACTTTGCTGCATTCTCAAGGTTAGATTCATCCAAATGAACAAGGCCATTTATCCATTTTCAATTAAACAAATATACTGAGAGTAATGAACTTATAAATGAAGTATCAATTTAACTTATAGCATGCTCTAGATAATTGCTTGTTAATCATCAAAATAACACTATCATCATCAATCTCCCCCTTTTTGATGATTACAAAATAAAGAGTATAAGCCTATTGATACTTGTCTTTAAAATCAGTTTATAAAAGGGATTAAACTGCTGAATTTCAGCTTTTCATATATACTTGTGAAATCTCCCCCTATATCATTTAAATGTTGCCAATTTGACTCTTTGAATTGCTCCCCCTTTCATTTATAATTCATTAGCGATGAAACTTCAAAAATTTGAGATAGTATGAGTTTCAGGCTATGTATCGGGGTGCGAGAGGTGCGTGCCAAATTCTGAATTTATATGTGACAAATTCTGAATTGTGATATAAATTTTTGATTTGATCAATTTCATTGTTACAAATTGCTCCCCCTTAGATGTATAAACTTTCTTATATGATTTTCAATTTGTTTGCCCATTCATTTCTCTTTTCTTTACATAACTTCTTTATTCACTTTTTTCTCCCAAAATTAATACTCTTTCTTTATTCACTTTCTTTACATACTCTAAACACTATCTTTACTTCTCCCCTTTTTGTTATACATATCTTTACTTCTCCAATAAAATACTCTTTCTTTTCTTAAATTGATATACTCTTTCTTTTCTTCTCCCCCTTTTTGTTATCATCAAAAAAATATATATATATGGGGAAGAATGCAATAAATAACAAACTTCAAATTTCATTGATCAAAATAGGAACATTTTCATACATGAATGTCAAAAACAAAAGCAGATACAATGTTCCTTAATCAAGATTTAAAGATACATATCATAAAAGCAAAATACATATGAGAACTAGATATTTAGCCTAGGCTCTAAACATAGATGCTAAGATCAGCCTAGGGGGAATCTAATGGCTGGGATCTAGTCCTCATCCTCCTAGCATACGTGGCGAGGGGAGGTCGAGCCCGGTGAGACTGTGTCTGGCGTGGAGCACGACGAGCTGGATGACTCTGTGCCGATATCTCTGACTCAGCAACCTGTGGCACAGATGGTCCATGTGTCTCTCTCTCTCCGGAGTGCTCCAATCTGCTGCCTCAGATCACTGATATCAGCAGACATGACATCCAACCGGACGTCCAATCGGCTCGTGAGCCCGTCAGTAATAGTCCTCGCCTGAGCTGACATGAGCTCGGTCATCCTGCTCCAGAAGTCATCCGTATCTGTCGGAGGAGCGGATGACGATGGTCCAGCCTCTGAGGGTGCAGTAGGATGATCCATAGGCTCCTCATCCTCATCCTCTGGTGCCTCACCCTGAATGCCTGCACCGGTGTGAATCCACTGCCCGTTCACTTTCGCATATCCCATGCGTATGAGTGTCCGTGCAGTGTACGTGTCCGTGTGATGCAGACTCTTGGATGCCTCCTCCTCGAGAGGTAAACCATGCTGACGGAAGATCAATGTAAGTATCATACCATAAGGTAGTGATACCCTGTTGCTGCACATCACCTTCCTCATTTGCCTCACTATCATAGCCGGAAGATTTAGAGGAGTCCCCCGAATCATACACTCCATAACTGCTAGATCTCGCTCTGAGATGAGATCAAATCTCCCGGTCTTCGGAAATAAAATCCTATTTATCATATTGAGCAATAACCTCATCTCAGCGGAAAGAGAACTAGCTATTACCTTCTGAGAAAAATCGAAGTTCTCATTTTCCATGATCAATTGTAGAGCTCTCATTTTGTCTTCTGGCCTCTCCGGAGTGGCTCCTATGCAGGGTAGGTGTAGTAGCTCACTCAAGCTCTCCTCGGATACACGGATCCGAACCCCTCGAACTTCCGACACAAGCCCTCCCATACCAGTCTTGAGGAAGGCATAAAACTCTTGTACCAACCCGGGGTAGATGACCACATCTAGGGAGCAAAGATACTCCCAACCTTGCCTTTGGATCCATTCCCAAATCTGAAACCCTTCTTGATTGAAAAACTCGGAATGGATCCTTCTCCCCGTAGTAACCGGCCTCCCCGCAAATCTTGCAAGAATCACTGAGGGGGAAGGAGGAGGAGGGACCTCCGCACGTGCCTCACGTCGTGGAGACACGGGAGAAGGCTCGGTAGGGTGCCTTTCCTCTTGTTGGACCCGGGTCACTCTTCCGGATCTCTTGGCTACGGCTCGTTTGGGTCCCATTTCTCCAAGATTTTGAGGAAATCTACTGTTTGGAGGAGTTTAGTGGAGATTGGAGAGTGGGGACTAGGCTTTTCGGAAGAAGACAAAGGGCAAACAGTGCCCTAGATGTGCTCTCGGGCCCCCTTTTAACAGTGGGGTCCCGACGTTGGGTCGACTCAAGGATTTTCTTGGGTCGACTCAACGTTGGGTCGACCCATGTTCTGGGTTGGGTCGACCCAAGTGCAGAAATTTTGTTTTCTCTTCCTTGTTGCTTCTAAAAAGTTTTTCTTACTTTCAATCCTTATAAACTCTTTATAGGATATTGATATATGAGTAAGAAATCTATAGATAACAAATTTGACTCATGTTTCATGGGATTTTTGAAGTTAGAGGAATGTATCATGAGACTACTAGCTCCCTTTTTATATTTATTCAATAAAAGGATCACATATGCCTAATTCCCTCCTTAGCATGCAGAATCTATCTTCACTCAATGGTTTTGTAAATATGTCGGCTAATTGTTTTTCCGTGCATATATGCTCAATACATACATTTCCATTTTGCACATGATTCCTAATAAAATGGTACCTTATTTCTATGTGTTTGGCTTTGGAGTGCTGAACTGGATTTTTAGTAAGATTAATAGCACTGGTATTATCACACTTAATAGGAATATTATCTAGTTTAACTCCATAGTCCTCTAGTTGTTGCTTGAGCCATATTACTTGAGCACAACAACTACCAGCAGCTATGTATTCAGCTTCAGCTGTGGACAGTGCCACTGAGTTCTACTTTTTACTAAACCATGATACTAAGTTATTTCCTAAGAATTGACATGTGCCACTTGTGCTCTTTCTATCTAATTTGCATCCGGCAAAATCTGCATCTGAGTATGCAAGCAAATCTAGACAGGAGTCTCTCGAGTACCATAATCCAATGGTGGTAGTTCCTCTTAAATATCTAAGGATTCTCTTAACAGCACTTAAATGTGACTCCTTAGGATCCGATTGGTATCTAGCACATATTCCTACACTAAATACAATGTCGGGTCTACTAGCAGTAAGATAGAGCAAGGATCCAATTAGTCCTCTATAGAGCTTAATATTAACACTCTTCCCTTTTTCATCTTTGTCTAGCTTACTAGTAGGATTCATTGGAGTGCCAATTCTCTTATGATTTTCATTCCCAAACTTCTTCAGTATTTCCTTTGTATACTTAGTTTGATGAATGAAAATGCCTTCTTTGGTTTGTTTGATTTGTAATCCTAAAAAGAAGCTTAGTTCTCCCATCAAACTCATCTCAAATTCTCCATGCATTAAATCAGCGAAATCTTTGCATAGAGTATCATTGGTGGCACCAAAGATTATGTCATCTACATATATTTGTACCACTAATAGATTTTTGTCCTTTCTTTTGAGAAATAACGTTTTATCTACATTTTCTCTACAAAAATTATTTTCAAGCAGAAATTTACTTAGTCGATCATACCAAGCCCTAGGTGCTTGCTTTAATCTATATAATGCCTTATGCAGTTTAAACACATGATTTGGCAATTCATGATTTTCAAATTCCGGAGGTTGTTCTACATATACTTCTTCCTCAATAATACCGTTTAAGAAAGCACTCTTCACATCCATTTGATATAATTTGAAGTCCATAAAACATGCAAATGCTAGAAGTAATCTAATAGCCTCTAATCTAGCTACAGGAGCAAATGTCTCATCATAATCTATTCCTTCTTCTTGATTGTATCCCTTAGCTACAAGTCTGGCCTTATTTCTTATAACTATTCCATTTTCATCTAATTTATTTCTAAATACCCATTTTGTTCCAATTACTGAATTATGCTTTGGTCTTTCAGTTAATGTCCATACATTACTTCTTTTGAATTGATTTAATTCCTCTTGCATGGCATTTATCCAGTTAGTATCCTTTTTCAGCCTCTTCATAAGTCTTAGGTTCTAATTGTGAAATGAAAGCAAGATAATCATTTAAATTTCTAAGAGATGATCGAGTTCTTACCCCTTGAGATGGATCACCAATAATTAAGTCTTTAGGATGTCCATGTGCATACCTCCATTCTTTTGGCACGTCTTGAGGTTGTGGTGGCACGCAATCATCTCCCTTATCTTGATTTGGCACGTCATCAATTTTCAACTTTTCAAAGTCGATAATTCCTGTATCATCATCAATAGTATTTTCTTTCCTAGCATACTCACTATCAGACTCATCAAATATAATATTGACTGACTCTTCCACTACTAAGGTTCTTTTGTTGAATACTCTGTATGCCTTGCTAGATGTGGAGTATCCTAAAAAGATACCTTCATCTGACTTGGCATCAAATTTACTTAAGTCCTCCTTGCCATTATTTAAGATAAAACATCTACATCCAAACACTTTAAAATATTTTGCAGTTGGTTTCTTATTCTTCCAAAGTTCATAAGGAGTTTTCTTAGTTATAGGTCGTATTAAAACTCGATTTAGAATATGGCAAGAAGTGTTTATAGCTTCAGCCCAAAAGTACTTTGGAAGATTTGACTCGCACAACATTGTGCGTGCCATTTCTGCCAATGTCCTATTTTTCCTTTCAACAACCCCATTTTGTTGAGGCGTTCTAGGTGCTGAAAATTGATGTGATATTCCATTTTTAGTGCAAAATTCCTCGAAGTGTTGATTTTCAAATTCAGTACCATGATCACTTCGAATGGCTACTAAGGTGAGTTCCTTTTCATTTATGATTTTATTATATAGTTTCAAAAATTCTGAAAATGCTTCATTCTTATGTGCCAAAAATGAAACCCATGTATACCTTGAAAAATCATCAACAATGACTAGTCCATATTTCTTTCCTCCTAGACTTGTAGTTCTAGTAGGTCCAAATAAATCCATATGTATGAGTTCAAATGGTCTAGTTGTTGATACTACATTTTTCGATTTGAAAGATGATCTAGTTTGTTTTCCTAATGAACATGGTCCACATATTTTGTCCTTTTCAAAAATCAATTTTGGCACATCCTTTATTAACTCCTTCTTAACTAGTTTTGATATTAATTTCATACTAGCATGTCCTAGTCTTCGATGCCAAAGCCAACTAGTTTCATTCTTCTTATCTTCATTAGTAATTAAGCATAAACCATTCTTCTTGCCTAACTCATGAAGATCTACTAAATAAATATTTCTTTGCCTTTGTCCTACAAGTACAATACTATTGTCTTTAGGATTTGTGATTATACATACAGATGCTTCAAATGTAACTTTAAATCCTTTATCACAAAATTGACTTATGCTAAGAAGATTATGTTTCAAAC
Organism: Phoenix dactylifera; assembly: GCF_051530095.1. Taxonomy (NCBI): domain Eukaryota; kingdom Viridiplantae; phylum Streptophyta; class Magnoliopsida; order Arecales; family Arecaceae; genus Phoenix; species Phoenix dactylifera. The sequence goes on along the minus strand of NC_143190.1, from coordinate 40,951,550 downwards.
CTTTAACTAATAAGACATTTTCTATAAAAACAGATGGAGCAATGAAAATTTTACCCTTTCCAATGATATACCCTTTACCATTGTCTCCATAGGTTACTACTCCACCTTTCTTTGGTTCCAAGGTGACAAATTGATCTTCGTCACCGGTCATGTGTCTTGAACAGCCGCTATCTAGATACCAACGTTTTTCAACTTTATCAGCTGCAAGACACACCTCATCGTCATTGGCCATATGACATATTTGGGCCGTGTCTTGATGATCTTCGTCCTCCGAACTTGATTCCTCACTCTCACTCTAATCGGCCATAAAATTCTTCTTTTTCAACTTTCTTGCCATCCACTTCAAATCTGGGCAATCTATCTTATAATGCCCGGGTTTGTTACACTCATAGCAAATGGGAGTTTCTTTCTCCTTTTCTTTGTCCTTACCCTTTTCTTTGCTTGAGTTACCTTTAGGGAAGGGCTTCTTTTTATGAAATCTATTCTTACCTCTCATGAATTTTCTGAATTTTCTCCCAAGCACTGCCATCCCTTCCTCATCAATATCTTCATCATCATCTGAATCTTCCGATTCAGTTTGTTGTCTAGGGGTGGTAGTCTTTAGGGCAATAGGCTTTCTTCTCTTGACCTCATCTTCTGAATTTTGCCTCATTGTCAACTCATGGGTTATGAGTGATCCTAGAAGCTCCTCTAACTGCAGTGTGTTGAGGTCCTTCGCTTCTTGTATGGCGGTTACCTTGGCCTCCCAATTCCTTGGTAGAGACCTGAGAATTTTTCGCACCAAATCAGAATTAGAATAAGATTTTTCTAAACTTTTAAGCCCATTTATAATATCAGTAAAACGAGTAAACATATCAGTTATGGACTCGGTAGAATCCATTTTAAACAATTCATACTTATGTACTAATATGTTTATCTTTGACTCCTTAACTTGATTGGTCCCTTCATGTGTGACCTCAAGTCTATCCCAAATTTCTTTGGCAGTGGTGCAAGTGGATATTCTATTAAATTCATTTACATCTAAAGAGCAATAAAGTATATTTATAGCTTTTGCATTTAACTGTGCTAGTCTTCTATCATTTTCATTCCAATCCATTTCTGGTTTGGGTATGATAGTGCCCTCCATATTGAGTGTGGGTGTGTGAGGTCCTCTAGTTATGATTTGCCAAAGTTCATAGTCCGAAGCTTGAATGAATATCCTCATCCTAGCTTTCCAATATGTGTAGTTTGTGCCATTAAATAGAGGTGGTCTATTTGTAGATTGCCCCTCACTCATAGAGCATCCTACTTGGGTTGTCATGGTCTTTAACTCTTGATTGTTAGATCAATGAGCACTATTAGAGCACCTAGCTCTGATACCACTTGTTGCCCAAGGTGACAATCCAAGAGGGGGGGGGGGTGAATTGGTTTCTTCTAATTTTGGTGCTTTTAAAAACTTTCGTAATTAAGTGCGGTGGATGCTTACTTAGATTATTTGAGTGAGTTAAACTAATGCAAGAATAGAAGATAATGCAAGAGAAAATAAAAGCACAAACACAACGCAAACACAATAATATATAGTGGTTCGGTGCTCTCCTTAGCACCTACGTCCACTCCCCAAGCGTCCCCTTGGGAATTTACTATAATCTCGCGGATTACAGTTGGATTGTTTTCCGGGGTCACAATCCAAAAACCTTTGTTGGTTTTGCGGGCTCACCAACGAACCTATACACTTGGTTTTCCGGGTTCACCAAAAACCTTTGTTGGTTTTGCGGGCTCACCAACAAACCTATACACTTGGTTTTCCGGGTTCACCAAAAACCTTTGTTGGTTTTGCGGGCTCACCAACGAACCTTTACAAAGTGTTTAACAAATAAAAAGAAAAGATTCAAACTCCTAAATGAGCATATAAAACAATATGAACTACAAAGAAGAGTTAGAAAGTATTTATCGCTTTGAAGTCGCTTTGCTCTTCTTTGTCAAGGATGCTTCACTCTTCAAGGGAGGATGGAGCTCTTGATGCCTCTTTGAATCTGCTCAATCCCTTTCCTTGATTCTTGAATGAAGCTCTTGATGAAGGAGATTAGGGCTCTTTTGTTTTCTTGTGTATTCTTTGATATCCCACTCAAAAGTTGTTCTCTCTGATGAATAGTGCCCCTTTAAATAGTTTCCAACCTTCCTTGGACAAGCCCCAATGGTCAGATTTGAAAAACTAGCCGTTACTCACCTTGGGAAGGACAAAAAGTACATCTGCAGAACTAGCCGTTACTGTTCAGCCCGTGTTTGGGTCGGCTCAACCTGTCCTTGGGTCGACCCAACTTTGCCTTGGGTCGACTCAAACATTCCTTGGGTCGACCCTCTCAGAAACCACAGAAACCTCAATTTCAGCCTTCCTTCCCATGGGTCGACCCAACCATTCTTTGGGTCGACTCAAAGTTCACTTGGGTCGACTCAACTTCTTCTTGGGTCGACCCTCTCAGTAATTCCAGAGAAGCATTTTCTGTCTGTCTTTCTGTCTTGCCTTTGGGTCGACCCTCTCAGGGTTTGGGTCGACTCAAGCTTGGGTCGACTCAACCACTGTGTGGGTCGACCCTCTCAGTAAATCCAGAGAGCATTCTTCTGTTGTGTTTTGAGGTTCTTTGGAGGTTGGGTCGACTCATGCTTACCTTGGGTCGACCCAACTCACTGTTCATTTGTGCCATTTTTGCAGGAGTGTGCCAGATGACTTCTTGATGTACCGGGGTCGACCCAATCAACCTGTGGGTCGACTCAAACCACACTTTGCTGCATTCTCAAGGTTAGATTCATCCAAATGAACAAGGCCATTTATCCATTTTCAATTAAACAAATATACTGAGAGTAATGAACTTATAAATGAAGTATCAATTTAACTTATAGCATGTTCTAGATAATTGCTTGTTAATCATCAAAATAACACTATCATCCTCAAACTTGAGGTGCTGGCTCAACCGGGGGTGGTGAGTTCCGAACGGAACATTCTGGGCTTGGTGGAGGACGTCGAGAGGCGTTGGAAGCCCCTTTGCTTCTTAGCTTCATGGCGGCGAACTCGGGCCCTTCCTCCAGCGCCAACTGTTGCTGGAAATTGGACCCGGGGGCCGTCGTGAAGCCGGGGAAGGAGGAGCTCCGCTGCTGCAGGAGGCGGACGGCGGTGCGCCGGCTTGCTGCGTCCTCCGCCGCGGGGGGTGTGCGAGTCCTGCAAGGAAAACCGGTGGCCGGGTTCCCCGGCGCCGGCCCTCCGATGCCTAAGTCAGAGGGGGCAAGTATGTGGAGAGAGCGGGGGGGGAGAAAGTGTATGGAGAAGACACAGTATTTTATCAGATCAAGAAGACAAAGATAATGATGTCATCTATTGTGTCTGTGCTTCCCGGAGGGTTCAGTCTCGGGGATCTGTTTCCGTTTTTGTTGTCGTCCCTCTCCCTTGGTTCTCCCAGGTTCCCTTTTATAGGAGGGGATTACGTTACCTGGGAGGTAACCGGGAGATTTGTCCCTGTCTGTAATAATTGGGCACGATTTGGCCCATTTATGGCGTAGTGGAGAACGGGGCCGAATCAGACCGGAACCAGGGAGTTGTCACGGTCGATCGGACCTGTTGGAGTGGTTGAACCGCCGGCCGTAGCGGGCCTGGGGTCTGTGGATGGTGAGTGCATTTATTACCGAATGAACCGGCGGTCAGGTAGAGCCATGCGCTCTGATGGTTCAACGATTCGGAGATCGTCTTGGGCCGTGTTCATTAAATGCCTGAGTGCACCGGAGACTTGAGGGAGTCTCATACATTAATGGCAGGTCGTGCCGAACGTCTGCGGAGATCTTATGCCTTAATGGCTTGGAGATAGTGGCAGGTCGCAAGCTGTAGGAGTTGTCAAGTCCCTTGGACTTTAGGCGGAGGTTGAACATTTGGTTAAGGCATCGGCTCGGCAAGGGTGCCGAGCCGAGCTGGTCGCCCAATGGGGCGCCCTGTGGCGGGGCTGTTTTGAGTACTCCTGGTCGGCGCCCTTTAGGCGAGCACCTTCTAGCAGAGCGTCTCGGCGCTGTCTTTTTGCGCGGGCAGCTTATTTTGGTTGGGCACCTCTTGGCGCGCACTCTGGTCGGCGCCCTCTAGTCGAGCGCCTTCCTGGTCGGCATCCTTTGGCCGAGCAGCTTTCTGGTCGGCGCTCTTCGGCCGAGTAGCTTTCCGGTCGGCGCTCTTCGGCCGAGCGCCTCCGTGAATGTATGACTTGGGGTTTTTCCCCCAACAGTTCATGTTTTTTTTTTTTTGTCTTCGAGGTGAGATCTATGATTTTTTTAAAAGTATGATTGCATTATTATTCTAGATCCGATTTATATTTATTTACAGCAGATTTTAATTGTTCATGCATAATATTGTACTGCATCACGCATCAGAAAGGAGGCCAGCCCAATAAGATGAGAAAGGAGGCGAGGCATATAATCTACTAGGGCATAGCCAACCCAATATATACATCACAGCATTGTACCTATGGGTGAGATTAGGACACTAGAAAAATGGTATTTTAATAGAAGACGAGTGACATTTTCTCCATTAAGTATGAATAACAAGATAAATGGGGTTCCATCTTGTGCATGAATTGGTTCCATAACTTTTTTGTCATTGATAGAATGAGGTACTAGTACTTGCTCAATTCAGCATTCGAAAGTCGACTAATTTATCCATGAAGATGCAGTAGTTAAGGTGGTATTGGAACTCCATCGAAAAAGTTCTTCGTTGCCAAATGGCTATATAAGGGAATAAGAGCCTGTACCTTGATTGCCCTTATGAAATTTATGGTGGGCAGTGAGGCTGAGACAAGGGAATTTCCCATCATGTTATATTTCAATTGTATTTCATCGACCTAGCAAAGGAACTCAAAGACTGCAAACAAACTAGAGACAGAAGAGAAGAGAGAGAAGAGAGAGAAGAGAACAGAGAGAGAGAGAGAGAGAGAGAGAGAGAGAGAGAGAGAGAGAGAGCCACGGGTCTGCCATCACATCCTCTGAATCCCTCTTCCTCAAATCCCTTGGCCCAACTAGAGAGAGAAGAGAGAAAGCATTCTTCCTCATCTCAAAACGGGGGAGACGACTCTCTCTCTCCCTCTCCTTCTCAAACCGAGCTATGGAAGAGCTGGTGGACGGCGGTCTACAGCAGCCTCCGGTGATGCCAACGGCGACGGCCCCGAGCAACGAGCCACGGCCAGCGGTGGTCGGCAAAAACCAAGCAAGAAGAAGAAAACAGGGAATGCGCTGTTTCATGTTATTCCGATAGCTCGCCGCTGAAAACCAGGAGGAAGAAGAGGCTTGACCCATTATCTCAGTACGGAGAAGCTTTATGGATGATTAACCGATCTTTTCAGATGGAATTCCGAGGAATAGCTCGACAAAGGCTTGGAAATCGGTGGTGATTGCGTGCGATTTCAATGGTGGAATCTATTGGAGGAGGTGGATGCTCTTTTGTAGACGAGATCATAGGGTTTTAGCCCATCTTTGGCTCGCCTTAGGACTCTCGGAGTCTGCTGGAATCGGGGAGGAAGAGGACTATCAAGCGGAGTCTTCTTTCTCCGCCCTTCATGTCCGATGCACGCACGAGACAAATGGGCCCGAGCCTCTTGAGGCCAGTCCATTAGCCCAAGAAAATTGGGCTATTACATCTATCGCTATGGTATGTTGGGTATCGAGCTGATCATGGGTCAAATTTCGGACCTCAACTCTATTCAATTTTAAATAAGCTTCAGACCGGATTTATATAAAATTTGATATATATATATATATATATATATATACCTAAACTCGGCTCATGATGAGCTATAGTTGGCCAGTATCCTCTTTTACCGTGACAGAAATTCGGCTTGTAGTCAGAGGTCCGATGACAATAATCAGTTAAAGGGGAAAATTTTTTGGTAGAATGTTAAAAGGGGGATTTTAAACGTTGGAAACAATTGTGGTGAATAGTCTGTAAGTGCGGAAGGAATTTGGATAATTTGAAAATGGTTATAAATTGAAGTATGCAAAATTAATGGAATTTATATTAATTCATGCAATATCTAACATGTGAGAGGCACTAGCAACAAACAAGCGCGACAACATCACCAATAGCATTAGATATCACCACACTATATAAAAGTGACTATCCCAACTTTTCAATTCCCATATTAACTTTATATGCAAAACCTTCAGTAGTTGTTACGTGCATTTGCACTATTTTTTTTTGGTCAAAACGGCATTTCATTTTCATTAAATCAAATTTGGGTACATCCTGCCAAATCAAAGGAAAGTAAACAATGCAACAGGTGAGAAACGCCCGCTAAACTCGTCCAGATGACGTCTCCAAAATGACGTGCCACGTATGAGGCTATCCAGTCCGCTCGTGCATTTGCACTATCAACATCCTAACTAGTACATGCCAAAACTTATAGACGCGATCTGGGCATATTAATTAAAGAAGGATGCAACTGAATCAGAGATATCCTACATAAACACTAAATGCAATATTTTGCCCAAAAAGGGGATGTGTGTAAGTATTTGCATTTAGAATTAAGAACTAGTCTCACCAAGCCAAGTGTCTCGACTAGTTCAAACTTAATAGACATCGGATGACATAAAATTAGGGCTCGTTTGGTTCGCAGGAAGCATTTTCCCTCCTAGAAATATGATTCCTGAGAAACAAATTCCTAGGAAGAGGATGCTTAAGAAAGTATTTTTAGCATGATTGGTTGATAATGGGAAAGTGACAAATTTCCAAAATGCTTATGTTTGATTGACCATCCACTTTTCTGGGAAAGTTATGTATAATTCCTTTTATGCCCTTAATAAAATTTAGGTCTTTAATGCTGAAGGGTCTTTTTGGAAAAAAATAAAAATGGAGTAATTTTCTCATGTTTCTCATAGAAAACACTTTTCCATGAAATATGGTAATCATATGCTCATGAAAATACAACTTTTCTTTCTTTCTTCTTTGAAAACTCCAACCAAATAAAAAGCATCTCATTATTTTTTTGTTGGTCATATTTTTCCGCCTTCTTTTTCCGCGAACCAAATGAGCCCTTAGAGTCGGTCTCATCAGCCCGAGTGGCAGGATTCATTTAAAGCTGGGAGAGGTTTCCGTTTCACAGACCCAAGTGCTCGGATGCTCAAACTCCACGGAAACCAGGCAGAGTAACAATACTGGTGGGTTTCCCTCTCTTTCTCTCTAGTAAAAAGAAAAAGAAAATAATGTGAGTCCGAACAAATCTCGTGAATCTTAAGTGCCACGACTAGTTGATGTAGAACGGCAAAACGGCACAATTCAGTCGTTCTGCAACCTCCATACCACCACCAATAATCATGCAGATAATAGAGAGGCGAGGCTTAGCTTTTTTCCTCATCAATCACCAAATGTGCCATCTGTTGATATCTAAAAGATGGGCAGTAAAGCAAACTAACGGAGGTATTGTCTCGTTTTCTTCTCTCCTTTCTCCATCGCTCTCGGAGTCTCAGCTCATTCGAGTGGAATGTCACAGTCAAACCCTTACATTCTCTATCTCTATCCTTTAGTATTTAATGCAAACAAAGCATCTAGCGAACAAGTACAAAGGTGCGATAAATATGTTCATGATGTCCCAACGACTACCACAACGTCCTTCTTGACTTTTTTTTTTTTTTTAAAGATTAAGGGCGGTACACTTTCGTAATTTTCGTCTATTGCATGAGGGTGACCACAATCAATATCAAACACTTGAGATTTGTTCCTAATATTATTATTATTTTTATATAAAGTCTATACACTAATATATATAACTTTTAAAATGTACTAAATATAATAGAATAGAAATTTTTTTTTCTTTTTTTGCAAATATTTTAATATAGTAACAAATCCACCAATCACTTGATCTACCTCGCCATTTTTTCATCTTTGCTATGGTCGTCGTTGCCATATCTAAAAGCTTTGAATGCCCCTATTGTCGATTTATCGATCTACTAGTGAATCAATATCCAAAGATCTTTTATTTTCTAATAGATTCGTAGATTTTCTGTTTTCCTGCAAATCCTCTATTTATTAATGAATCAACATTCGAAGATTCTATATTCCTCAATAGATTTGCATATCCTTTATTTTTGATAGATTAATATCCGAACATCTTTTATTTTCTAATGGATCCGTAGCTCTCTCCACCACTTTTCTCCTCAGCTTTAGATTTTCGATCGTCTCTTTTTACTGTCGCTCGACCTCTTTCTCTCTATCTCTGGTTTTATTTGCTACCTCTGGCTCCTTTACTATCCAATTCAAGATCTCTTGCTCCTCCTCTTTCATGGTACCTTCATCTATGAGGATTGTTGACCTTCGGTTGCTTTCTCTATGAGCTTTATCCTCACTGCAACTGTCATCTTCTATTTATCTTCTCACTGCCACATCATTAGACTAGTCAATCAGCCATATCGATAAACATGTTAGTCTATCATGTCAATTATACACATTAACAGACGTACCAGTCTACTCTATTAGTCAGCTATATCAGTAGATGCATTAGTTAGCTGCGTCAGTTAGCTACATCAGCATTGCCAAATACATCAGTTTGTTGCGTTAGCTTCTTGATCTGCCACATTAGTTTCTAAGCTGCTATGTCAGATTTTGTCTGCCATGTCAAATTATATATGGTCACATCAGCTTGACACATCAATTTGCCATATCGGCTTCTAAATTGCTATGTCAACTCTTAATATGCTACAATAGCTTATGAGCTGCTATAATAACTCTTAATCTGCCACATTAGACTTTGTGCTACTATGTCAACTCTTGATCTATCACTTCAACCTCTAAGCTACGATGTCAGCTCTTTGTCCATCATGTCAGCTTTTGAGTTGCTACTTATGCTCTTGATCTGATACATTAGTTTTCAAACTCAAGTTGTTATCTACAGTACCATCTTGAGTTTGAAAAGGGATGTTAGCATAATTTTAGGGATCATATAATAACCTAGATCAGACCATAATATTTTTCTTTGTTAGCATGATCTTGTATCGGCCTATATAATTTTCTTTATTAGCATGATCTTGTTAGAATGATTTTAGGGATCAGCCAGTAATATTTTTATTTATTAGCATGATCATATATATATATCGGTTTATATTATTTTTCTTATATGGAATCTATATACTAGCATATATAACTTTTGAAATGTACCAAATATAATGGAATAGAGAAATAATTTTTTTCTCTATTTTTTTTAATAAATATTTTAACATAACTAATTCACAAACTACAATTTATGTTAAGATTAGGACAACTCTTTAAAAAAACAGGGGGCGTGTAGACTCAACAGATTCGATTTCTATAAGATATTCCTTCAAATGGGACCAAAGAAATAGACCTTCATAGTACATGCCCTTAGCGTTTGGACATGAATACGGAGGTCTCCATAACAGCCAACTCTTTCTGACCAAATGAGGGGGACCTCTTAAGACTCGTTTGGTTAACAATTTTTTTTTTCACTGAATTATTTTTTTAAAAAAATAATTTCTATAAATATGATGCCTGAAAAAATGGTTTTAACATATTTGGTTGATTATAAAAAAGTGGAACATTCGAGAGTGGCTTATGTTTGGTTAGCATCTATTTTTCTGAAAAATTTGTATAAAATATCTATTATAAACATAATAAAGAAAAAACATTATCCATAAATTTTGATGGCTTAAGGATACTTTTGAAAAATAAAGATCCTAATTTTCAACAGATGGAAAAATAACTTTTCCATATCTTCCATAGATTTTTTTTTCCTATGAAACATAAAAATCTTATTCTCATGGAAATGCTACTTTTTCATCTCTTTTTTTAAAAAAAACTCAACCTAAAAAAAATTATTTTTTTTATTTTTTTATTGACCATACTTTTTTCTTTCTTTCTTTTATCACGAACCAAAGGAGCCCTTAATTTCTTTACCAACCATTCACAAGTTGTCGTCACCTAAATAGACTATTCCTAACAGCATTGAAGTGCAATTGATACGTCATTTAATATCGGATAAAACTGCCCTTTCGGAAGGTTGACGATGCGTAGAACTGAGGTAAGAAGGCGTCACGTGGAACTTGGACGCATACGATGGGGGTGGGATCCATGGTCCAAGGAGTTGTTAGCTTTCCGTTTCTACAATATGTCTGTATCTTAATATCTTGTGCAAATACACGACTATAACTTATCTATATAGGCGGTCAAGATAAATTTAAACATGCTGACCAAACTTAATGCACTGGTATTATTGAGATTAAATTTAAATATTGCTAGATTCAGCAGCACAGCAACATAACCGCTTGATTATTTTTTTTTTGACAAAAGAACTATTTGCTTAAAATTGGCTTTTTTGACTCTGACTCATGCTTGTTGGAATCGTTAAGGCAATGCATGAGACTTTCCAACAGGACTGATCACCTCTCTCTTGAAGGCTGGCTATTTAGCCTTGAATGGAGGACAAAGCTACTATTGATTTTTTTCATAGGAAGTTTTGACATGAAGTTGAAGACAGTACTAGATCTTCATGACAAGTAGATGTTGATAATTCACCTTGCTTGACGGTGTTACACTATCTTTTTCCAACATTACTTGCATGTCATTTGTTTGTTCTTGCATATCGTTCGGGTTAACTTTCCATCAGAGAATCCTCTCATGAAACCTAAAATTATAAATGACTCTCACGTCTAGGCCATCCATCACGAGAGAGAAGGGTTTGGTTGGAAGGTAAGACGATCATTGCATAAACTGATTCTTTGACTAATTGTAATGGTAAAACTAGCAAACACTGAAAAGAGAGGGAGGAGGAAAAAAAGGACATGCAACAACTGATATTTCTACCATACGTACGTAAAAATTTTCATAGTGGACAAAGAACCAACGGGCCCAAATTAGGAAAAGAAATCTAATCGTCCCTTTTAATAATTTAAAATTTGACTGCCTTTAAGATAACCTAAAAAGAGGCAGCAGCCACTGCCTCTTATTTATACATATTTACATTAGCAGGCTGGTGTCTGTCGCTTGCTTGTGCCCCCATGGATACTGAGATAAGGCCATGTTCCTCTCTCTCCGTCTTTCTTCTCTTCCTTCTCCTCTCTTCTCTCAACATCCAACACTGTGGAGCAACTGATAGCATCTCTTTGGGCCAGTCCGTCTCCGGAAACCAGACCATAGTATCCAAAGAAGGCAACTTTGAGCTGGGGTTCTTCACACCAGGTAACTCCCGTAACTACTACATTGGTATCTGGTACAAAACAATTCCTGTCCGAACTGTAATCTGGGTGGCGAACAGAGCAACACCCATCTCCAACACCTCCTCTGCCGAGCTAAAAATCTCAGAAGATGGAAAACTAGTCATCCTCAACAGTTCCAAAATCCCAGTTTGGTCATCCAATTCAACTCCATCAACCTCGAATTCCACGGTTGCTGTGCTTCTGGACACCGGAAATCTTGTTATACGCAATGGGTCAAACACTACAATTTGGCAGAGTTTTGATCACCCAACTGACACATGGATGCCAGGAGGATGGCTTGGAGTGAACAAGATCACAGGGGAGTATCAGAGCACCACTTCATGGGAGAATCCTGAGAATCCCTCCCCCGGGCCTTTCGCTCAAAGTATGGACCCCGATGGATCCAATCAGTTCGTATTGCTGTGGAATGGTTCTGAAACTTATTGGAGCAGTGGGCTGTGGAATGGCCAGTACTTCACTGCAGTCCCTGGTACCAGAGAAAGCACTCCCTTCAACTTCACCTTCGTCGACAACAAGCAGCGGAAGTATGCCACGTATACCATCCTCGACAGTTCTTTCATCACTCGGTGTGTGATTGATTCATCTGGGCTATTAAGGCAATGGTATTGGCTGAACAGCACCCAGAAGTGGCAGACAGTCTTTACTCAACCTTTGGCTCAATGTGATGTCTACTCTCTATGTGGAGCTTTCGGTATCTGCGACCAGAAAAGTTTGAATATTTGCCGGTGCTCCCATGGTTTCGAACCAGCTTCATTGAAAGAATGGGAGTTCAATGTTTGGAATTCAGGGTGCGTGAGGAAAACCAGTTTGCGATGCAGCAATAAAAGCTCGACCGGTGGAGAAGGGGATAGATTCGTTGAGATGACCAATATGAGACTGCCTGCCAATCCGCAGAACTTGACTGTTGGGAGTGCTAAAGACTGCGAACGGGCTTGCTTGAACAGCTGCTCTTGCACCGCGTATGCTTATGCGAATGGATGCTCAATTTGGACTGGGGACCTTCGGAACCTTCAACAACTCTATGATGGTGATAGTGGAGCTGGAACTCTGCATCTCCGGCTCGCTGCCTCTGATTTCTCAGCTTCAAGGACCTCACATAAGTTCGTAATAGATCTAACCCTAAGTGTCATCGGTGGAACTATTGGGATCTTGTGTGTTCTTGTTGGACTAATTTGGGCATTTCAAAGGAGGAAACGAATTCGAATGGCAAAACAAGTTGAGGGTTCTTTGATTCAGTTTACATATGGCGATTTGCAGCGTGTGACCAAAAACTTTTCTGAGAAGTTGGGTGGTGGTGGCTTTGGCTCTGTTTTCAAAGGGACATTAATTGACTCAACCGAAGTAGCTGTGAAGAGGCTTGAAGGCTTGAGACAAGGGGAGAAGCAATTCCGAACCGAAGTGAGCACATTGGCTGCTATTCAGCATGTGAATCTGGTTCACCTTCGCGGTTTCTGCACCGAGGGCAGCAAAAGGCTTCTAGTTTATGAGTACATGTCCGGAGGTTCCCTGGACTCTCTTCTCTTTCAAAACAAATCCACGGTTCTGGACTGGAAGACGAGGTATCAAATTATTCTTGGGATTGCGAGAGGATTAGCCTACCTTCATGAGAAGTGCAGGGAGTGCATCATACACTGCGACATAAAGCCAGACAACATACTTCTAGACAAGGACTTCTGCGCCAAAGTTGCAGACTTTGGCATGGCGAAGCTCATCGGTCGCGACTTCAGCAGGGTCCTGACAACCATGAGGGGAACCGTTGGCTACCTCGCACCCGAGTGGATTTCAGGCCTGCCAATCACCTCCAAGGTTGACGTCTACAGCTTCGGGATGATGCTTTTTGAGCTGGTATCAGGCAAGCGAAACGCATCGCACTCTGCAGATGGGAGCAAAATCTTTTATCCGTCCTGGGCGGCAACAAAGGTCGTTGAAGGCGATATATTTAGCTTATTAGACCATGGATTCAAAGGTGCTGCCGACCTTGAAGAGCTAACCAGAGTCTGCAGAGTTGCTTGCTGGTGCATTCAAGACTCTGAAGCTGACAGGCCAACAATGGGACAGGTGGTGCAGATCCTAGAGGGAGTCCTGGAGGTGAGCATGCCGCCACTTCCTAGGGTACTTCAGCTCCTTACGGAAGATCAGAGCCAAATTCGTGATGATTTGTCATCCACTGAATACAAAGATCCACTTGATCAATCTCAGGATTTCTATCCGTAATTGTCAAGCTATAAGGGCCACATGAATCTCTGCTGAGCATGCCAATAATATGTAACGGGTTAAAGTATAGCTTATAGTTGTTATGATCCTTAAGATGGATGTTTGTATGAGGGTGTAATGTTCTATAGTGGCTGTAATATCTATTTAGTGGCATAAATGAGTTACCAACTCATCACTTTCCAAGCATTAGTTATAAAGATATGTTAGATACATGAGTAAGCTGGCAATTACCGGATGTCTCTCTTGCTGAAGACTCTGTTCATGTTCTTTTTCTTATCAATTTATTTTCAAGGCATTTATTTCACAATTTCTCAGTTTTACTGAATCACATCAATAATCAAACCACATATGCGCATGTGTTTATGAAGTTCATGGACCAGCCATCTGGAATGATCATACCCCATGGATGTTTTCTTGATTACAGATAATGTTAATTAGAGGTGGAGGAGGCTTCTTCCTCCCTCCCACTTCTTTGAAAGAGGAAAAAACTGACGTACGCCTAAGAAATATATCATTTCCTTCTTTAATCACATACCATCTAATTCTATTTTGTGCCTACCCCCATAACAAATTAAATAAATCTGTTCAAGCATGTAGATAAGCCATTTGAAAACGTCAGGTGGCTGGTGGCGTTCTTTTGTAGGCTCTACAGTACATCGCATGCTGATCCATACTGTGAGGACCTGTGCAAACGTGTATTTAGTCACATATCGATTATTTGCTGGATAGATCTTAGGTACTTATATAAGATAAAGGAATCCAAATAATACCTTCTGCCTAACTATTTTGGGTGAGGTCATGAGTTGTTACAAATAGTATCAGAGCGGGCCCAGCTCATAACTTATGTGGACTAGAGGACACTGCAGTACGGATCTATTGGGGCTGACAATGGGCCGATCATTATGTTTGTGATTAGATTTGAATGAATTTGGACTTTTAGCCTGATGAAGATGTCAGGGCTTAAACATGGGGAGAATGTGAGGACCCATGCGGGCGTGTGTTTAGTCTCATATCAGTTATTCGCTGGATAGATCTTGAATACTTATATAGGATCAAAGAACCCAAATAATACTTTTTGACTAGCCATTTTGGGTGAGGTCATGAGTTGTTATAAATAGTATCAGAGTGGGCCCGGCCCATAATTTATGTGGACTAGGGGACACTGCAGTACGGATCTATTGGGGCTGACCATGGGCCGATTGTGGTGTTTGTGATTAGATTTGAATAGATTTGGACCTTTAGCCTGACGAAGACGTCAGGGCTTAAACATGGGGAGTATGTAAGAACCCGTGCGGGCGTGTGTTTAGTCTCATATCGGTTATTCGTTGGATAGATCTTGAGTACTTATACAGGATCAAGGAACTCAAATAATACTTTCTGACTAGTCATTTTGGGTAAGGTCCTTGGTTATTATACATACTCTTTTTTAAACTAATTAGGCTTGTAGTATTAGCTCTTCGCTGAATAAATAAAGAAATCAGAGGTCAACAAATGGTTCTGTTGGTTCCAAAGAAAATAAGGCTGACAGACCCAGTTAGTACAGACAAGCATTAGCGGCCATGTATATAGGCCGAGGAAACCGACTATTAATGTTAAAAGATATGAACCATAACTTTTGTCACAACCTTAGTGAGATATCTGCCCATCTTTTCATCAGATGCCGTTTCATCCAAGCAATTTGAGGACCTATTGCCTCGTATCTTAATTTTAGTGTCCGGCCTTCCAATCTAAAAGCTTTTTGCTCCTAGAGGCATAGGAAAATTTTCAACTAACTAGGTCTGTAGCATTAGCTCTTGACTGAACAAATAAAGTAATCAGAGGTCAACAAATGATTATGTTAGTACCATAGAAAATAGGGTTGATTGACCCGGTTAGTACAAACAAACATTAAAATTTAGACGCTCTGTACCAGCACTTATTTATTTAATAAATGATAGATTTGGACCTCTTTTGTTATATTTTATTTAAAATGAATTTGTATACAAGATTACTATTGTTGGTTTCATGTTATCGTGGGCAGTAACTCATGGTATGATTCAATTGGAGAGAAGAAAGATTTTTCTCAACCTGTTCAACTCGAATCTCTTAAAAGAAGACTAGATGAAGATGGAAGAATTGCGAAAGTAGGGCTTAAGACTCCGTTTAGCAAAGCTGTTGATAGTAGAACTTTCAAAAGTAAAACTTTTATAAAAAAGCTATTTGTTGTTTGGTAACTACATTATTAAAATGCTGTAGAACTTTAATATATGTATTTAGTAAACAAACTGAGAAAGTACTTTTGGTATGATAAAATGACTATAAAGGATATTGCATAGTATTATACAACAGAGAATAATAAAATAAAATATGTATTTAATACATAAATATATAATATACGTATAATATTACTATAATGTAATAAAATATTAGTATAATATAGTAATATAATATTGTATGCTGTAGCATAATAATATAACATAATTTGATGTTATATAACATAACATATCAATATATTATGATATAATATTATATAATAGTGTGCTAGGGAGTGTACCTCTTTCGGGCTAGTCATATCTATCACAAGGCAAATAGAACGATGGATTGGGTTGTGGCTGCATATTCTAGTGAGGTAATGTGGACCAACAATGCGAATGTGTCCCCCTTTTTGGAATATTTTGTTTTTTGATTCTATTGGAGATATTCATACGAGATCGGTGTAAACATCTGACTTAAAAAAAAAGAAAAAAAAAAGACAAATCCGACAAGATATTAGTTAAGCAACTGCCAGAAGCAAAAAATGAAAAACAATTTTTGAAAACCATCGGAGGGCTCTCCAGAATCCTTCCCCTCCCTCCTCCTCTCTCTCTTTCTCGCCCCCTCCCTCTCTCCCTCTCCCGCATGCGTGTGGTATCTCTTTCCGGCATTCGATCCAAAGATCTAAGCAGTTCAAGATCAATGCTTGCTGTCTGGTTTGATCCTTTGTTCTCTTTGATTTCTTTCTGTATTTCTCTTGCAGGGTTGTAAATTTGCTTATGATTCTGGATTCAGTGATTTTAATTTTGATTCACTTTTTTTTGATGATCATGGGATCCTCGATCTCTGGATTCTTGTAGAATTATAGTGATTTTTATTCTAAAAAAAATGTCATTTCCATGGTTATTTAGTCAGGATCGAGTCAAGAAATACTTTTCTTGATGATTCTAGGGATTAGTTCTTCAATTCCGACGCTTCGTGTGTCTCACTCACATCTTTCCGATTCTAGGACGATCTTCTAGCTGAGCTTAATTTAGGTCATTCTCATGTGATTACCATATGTGCATATCTTGTCCAAAAAGACATGCCTATAACGCATCTATATAAACTGTCAAGATAAATTTTAACATACTGGCCAAACTTAATGCACTGGTGTTATTATTTAATTATTGCTAGATTCAGCAGCAGAGCAACTAAACTACCCGATTTTTTTTTTTTTTTTTGACAAAAGAACTATTAGATTGAAATTGGCTTTTTTCGCTTGACTCTTGCTTGTTGGAAACGTAAGGCAATCTATTAGATTTTCATAACAACTAGACTTTAAAAATTCAACTTGCTGGACTATCTTACGCTCTCTTTTTCCAACATTACTTGTACTTCATTTGTTTGTTCTTGCTTGTTGTTTGGGTTAACTTTCCATCAGCGAATCTTCTCATGAACCCTAAAATTATAAAAGACTTAAATCCTACCATGTCTAGGCCATCTATCATGAGAGAGAAGGGTTTGGTTGGAGGGTGAAACGATCGTTGGACAAACCGGTTCTTTGACCAGGTGTAACGATATGACTAGTTAAGATTTAAAAAGAGAGGGAGAGGAAAAAAAAAGAAGACATGCAACATCTGGTCTCTACCATACTTATCTAAAATATTTCATGGTAGACAAAGAATCTATAAAGAAGCTGCAGCGACTTCTTATTTACATATATTTACATAGGCAGGCTGGTTTCTGTCGCTTGCTTCTGCCCCCATGGATACTGAGATAAGGCCATGTTCCTCTCTTTCCATCTTTCTTCTCTTCTCTCTCTTCTCTTCTCTCAACATCCAACGCGGTGTAGCAACTGATACCATCTCTTTGGGCCAGTCCGTCTCCGGAAACCAGACCATTGTGTCCAAAGAAGGCCACTTTGAGCTGGGGTTCTTCACACCAGGTAACTCCCGTAACTACTACATAGGTATCTGGTACAAAACAATTCCAGTCCAAACTGTAATCTGGGTGGCGAACAGAGCAACACCCATCTCCAACACCTCCTCTGCCGAGCTAAAAATCTCGGAAGATGGCAAATTAGTCCTTCTCAACAGTTCCAAAATCCCAGTTTGGTCATCCAATTCAACTCCATCAACCTCCAATTCCACGGTTGCTGTGCTTCTGGACACCGGAAATCTTGTTATAAGCAAGGGGTCAAACACTACAATTTGGCAGAGTTTTGATCACCCAACTGACACATGGATGCCAGGAGGATGGCTTGGAGTTAACAAGATCACAGGGGAGTATCAGAGCACCACTTCATGGGAGAATCCTGAGAATCCCGCCCCCGGGCCTTTCGCTCAAAGTATGGACCCCGATGGATCCAATCAGTTCGTATTGCTGTGGAATGGTTCTGAAATTTATTGGAGCAGTGGGCTGTGGAATGGCCAGTACTTCACTGCAGTCCCTGGAACCAGAGAAAGCACTCCCTTCAACTTCACCTTCGTCGACAACAAGCAGCGGAAGTATGCCATGTATACCATCCTCGACAGTTCTTTCATCACTCGGTGTGTTATTGATTCATCTGGGCTATTAAGACAATGGTATTGGTTGAACAGCACCCAGAAGTGGCAGACAGTCTTTACTCAACCTTTGGCTCAATGTGATGTCTACTCCCTATGTGGAGCTTTTGGTATCTGCGACCAGAAAAGCTTGAATACTTGCAGGTGCTCCCATGGTTTCGAACCAGCTTCGTTGAAAGAATGGGAGTTCAATGTTTGGAAGTCAGGGTGCATGAGGAAAACCAGTTTGCGATGCAGCAATAAAAGCTCGACCGGTGGAGAAGGGGATAGATTCCTTGAGATGACCAATATGAGACTGCCTGCCAATCCGCAGAACTTGACTGTTGGGAGTGCTAAAGATTGCGAACAGGCTTGCTTGAACAGCTGCTCTTGCAACGCGTATGCTTATGTGAGTGGATGCTCAATTTGGACTGGGGACCTTAGGAACCTTCGACAACTCTATGATGGTGATAGTGGAGCTGGTACTCTGCATCTCCGGCTCGCTGCTTCTAATTTTCCAGGTTCAAGTAGCTCACATAAGTTGGTAGTCGCTCTAACTCTTAGTGTCATCGGTGGAATTCTTGGGATCTCGGGTGTTCTCGTCGGACTAATTTGGGCGTTTCAAAGGAGGAAACGAATTCGGATGGCAAAACAAGTTGAGGGTTCTTTGATTCAGTTTACTTATGGCGATTTGCGGCGTGTGACGAAGAACTTCTCTGAAAAGTTGGGCAGCGGTGGCTTTGGCTCCGTTTTTAAAGGGACATTAATTGACTCAACCGAAGTAGCTGTGAAGAGGCTTGAAGGCTTGAGACAAGGGGAGAAGCAATTCCGAACCGAAGTGAGCACATTGGCTGCTATTCAGCATGTCAATCTAGTTCACCTTCGCGGTTTCTGCACCGAGGGCAGCAAAAGGCTTCTAGTTTATGAGTACATGTCCGGAGGTTCCCTGGACTCTCTTCTCTTTCAAAACAAATCCACGGTTCTGGACTGGAAGACGAGGTATCAAATTATTCTTGGGATTGCGAGAGGACTAGCCTACCTCCATGAGAAGTGCAGGGAGTGCATCATACACTGCGACATAAAGCCAGACAACATACTCCTAGACAAGGACTTCTGCGCCAAAGTTGCAGACTTTGGCATGGCGAAGCTCATCGGTCGCGACTTCAGCAGGGTCCTGACAACCATGAGGGGAACCGTTGGCTACCTCGCACCCGAGTGGATTTCAGGCCTGCCAATCACCTCCAAGGTTGACGTCTACAGCTTCGGGATGATGCTCTTTGAGCTGGTATCAGGCAAGCGAAACACAACGCCCTCTGCGGATGGGAGCAAAATCTTTTATCCGTCCTGGGCGGCAGCAAAGGTCAATGAAGGCGATATATTTAGCTTATTAGACTCTGCAGAGTCTGCAGACCTTGAAGAGCTAACCAGAGTCTGCAGAGTTGCTTGCTGGTGCATTCAAGACTCTGAAGATGACAGGCCAACAATGGGACAGGTTGTGCAGATCCTAGAGGGAGTCCTGGAGGTGAGCATGCCGCCACTTCCTAGGGCTCTTCAGCTTCTCACGGAAGGTCAGAGACAAATTCGTAATCATTCGTCATCCACTGAATACAAAGATCCACTTGATCAATCTCAGGATTTCTGTCTGTGAGTGTCAAGCTTCAAAGGTCACATGAATCTCTGCTGGGCATGGGCATGTCAATAATATGTAACGGGTTAAAGTAGAGCTTATAGGGGTCAGGATCCTTAAGATGGATGTTTATATGAGGGTTTGATGTTCTATAATGGCTGTATCATTAGCTATAAATATATGTCAGATGCATGAGTAAGCTGGCAACTACCGGATGCCTCCCTTGCTGAAGACTCTGTTCATGTTCTTCTTATCTATTTATTTTCAAGGCATTTGTTTCAGAATTTCTCCGTTTTACTGAATCACATCAACGATCAAACCGCATATGTGCTTGTGTTTATGAAGTTCATGGACCAGCCATCTGAGATGATCATACCCCATGGATGTTTTCTTGATTGAAGATAATGTTAATTAGAGGTGGGATTGGATCAGGTGGAGGCGGCCTTTTCCTTCCTACCACTTCTTTCATAGACGAAAAAATGACGTAAGAACATGAAAATGAGAATTAAAAAATATATAACTTCCTTCTTTAATTGCATACAATCTAATCTTATTTTGTGCTTACCCATATAATATAAAGGAGTGCTAGTTCTGTTCAAACATGTAGATAAACCAACTGAAGACAGCAGGTGGCTGGCATTCTTTTGTAGGCTCTACAGTATATGGCATATGTAATAACCCAGACTTTTGGGCTTATGGGCCAGCCAGGAGTGGCTAGGCCCGGCCCGAACACGCCCAACCCAATTTCTATGGGCTTGTGGGCCACCTCAAAGAGGCCAAGCCCTGCCCGACCATGCACAGTGGCACGATGCAGGCGGAGAAGAAGATTCCGATTCCTCCTCTGATTCTATCAGAGTCGGAGACCTCTCCAGAGCAATCCGAGTTTGACTCGAACTCTAGGATCTCGACTATTTAATTTTCCTCCTTTTTGGATTTCCTCCACCAGAATCATTCAGAATAGCCGCCAATTCCTAGCCCTCTTTCTGGGCTTTTTTTCTCGATTCCTTGCTGGAAAGAGCCTCCGAAGGCTTCGTCAGTCCGAGGTAAGAATCCTTCATCCTCTCCTCCTTCTTCTCTATATCATGTTGATTTGAGTCCAAAAATCACTAGAATACCTTCCGAAATAAGGGTGCCTTGTTTTGGCATCGTTCCTCCGAGTTACGCTGCCACTGGCCGCCGGATTCGGCCGTTGGATTCAGGCAGTTTTCGCCGTCATCTAAGAACCCTGAGAACATATGGTTGCTGGTTAGGAAGTTAGCTATGGTTCAAGCTGAGTTGCCATGGATCATCCTTCACCTTTTTCGGGATCTTCTTCCCTTCTTCCTTGTGCTGGCTGGTCACCATTGCCAGCGAGGCAACGGTCAAGCCGCCCGTGGCCACCATCATCGGGGTTGGCCACCATGGCCGCCGCCCCCTCTGATCCAAAGAGAAAAGGGAGAGACGGGTTCTCCCCTATTTTGAGAAAAAGAAGAGGATCTCCTCTTTCTCTCTCTCCTCTCTCCTCTCTCCTCTCTCCCTTGATTTCTTTCTTTTTGTTTCTCTCTCTTCGCATGGTTTTATGGACCCAGCAGGAGGGTCCTAAATGTCCTCGTTAGAGACCTAGGTTTACCCCAATAAAGGGTCTTGGACTAGTGTTGTAGCGGCCACCCGTCGTGCTAACTTTATTTTGATTATTGTTGAGCATCGTTGGACTCTTCATCATAAATCCCTATTGTGTTACCTGTACTATGGTCTGATTTTTGTTTCATGAGTTAACTGGCTTGATTGGCCAGAGCAAACCAACCCGTATTGTCGGACGCTGTTATCTAGTCGACCATGTCTATCCTATACTCTACTATTATCAGCTACCATTAAACCCATACTTGATAACCCTTGATATATTACTTTTCTTGAATGGCTATATATTTCTTGATCAAATGGATTATGTTATACTGTACTAACCAATTCGAACAATTGGGCATTGTCATCTAGCTGGTCTCGTACTTGATTCTATACGAATCTATTTTTATAGTCAACCCTGATTTTATATGGGCTGCAGTCATTCGGATAGAAAGAAGCCCAACAAGTTCTTATACTGTAGTTTCTAAATTGAGGTAAGACTCTGACCTTTTATTTATTTCTAATTTTCAATTAAAGGAGATTAGAGAATATGAATAATTCAAATAGGAGAGCTATAAAATTAGGTAATTATTGAATAATTGATTCATTAATATGGCGAATGGTTGATAAGAAGTAAGTTAATATTATATTGATATTGAATTGACTAGTTACAGTTTTCTTAAGGGATCTCGGAATAATTTAACTTGGGTCTGTCCAGGATTCATCTAATAACTTCAGAACTGCTCAACGGGCATTGTAAATTATAATATAAGAAACTTTTAATAATTAAAAAAATTTTCAATTATTAAATAATTTTCTGCTCAACTCCAGTTGATCCAGGATCTATTTAGCGACGGTCAAACCGTTTTATGGTCTGCTCCAATGAGATTCTGACATGTTTGAAGGTAAAATTTAAAATGGGTTCCATCATCGCTGTATGTGTGAGCGAAGGTACCGGACATACCTTTGCGAAGCTGCTTGGATGAGCGGAATCAACGCCTCTGCACTGTAAAGAACTACAAGCATCAGAATGGCGATTCCTAGAAGAGAAAATCGAGTGGAAAGTAAGCCTAGAACAACATTGGTGAATGCCAACTAGTGCGGTGGAAAAAATAGTTAGCATGAGACGCAATTTCCTATGGACAGGGAACAATCGGTGTCAGGGGGGGCACAGTCTCATCAGCTGGGAGCAAGCTTGTTGGCCGAAATGCTTGGGCAGATAAGGAATTGTTGGGGGAATAAGGTTTTTCCCCCAAATGACACGAATGCCCCAAAGAAGCCGCACAATCGTCGACCCTGGAAGGCCGAAGTCGGCACCCGAACTCGGAATCTCCGACCTAAGAGAAACCCCAATGCCCGAGGCCTACTTTTGTCAGCCACCTACTACGGCTATACGTCTCCGAGGTCCGGCCAGAGACCGTACTATGACGCCCCTCCGGCATTTATGGCGCATGACCGCTGTGATCCTCCGGCACACTCCACAATAAATATGGATCTCCAGCTTACTCCACAATAAATATGGATCTCCGGCTTACTCCACAATGAATGCGGATCTCCGGCTTACTCCACAATGAATGCGGATCTCCGGCTTACTCCACAATAAATGCGGATCTCCGGCTTACTCCACAATAAATGTGGATCTCCGGCTCACTCAACAATTAATGCACGTGACTCCTGTCATCTACGGACTCCCAGCTCTCCACGGCAAATAAGCCCAGCAGGGTCTAGTCAACTGTGATAAGTCTCTGATCTCGGCCATACCTCCGACACTGATGCAATAAATTCGCCTGGTAGCGTGCTAGTTCGGGTTGTACAACGCCCTCATCGCCGACATCAGTGCAATTATTCGCCTGACCAAGCGCCGACCTGAACGACATGCCGAGCCGTACTACGGCTTCGCCCCGTTACATCGCAGGTAAACCGACCCCCGGTCTATAAAAGGGGGTTGGAAAATCGATACTGGGGACGGGCACTGTTTACCTCTACTCTACACGATTTGCCCCCTCCCTGACTTGAGCGTCGGAGGGCCGGCGCCGGAAGACCCGGCCACCGGCTCGTGTGCAGGCACCCAGACGGAGGACGCCGCCCACTGTCGGATCGTCGCCCAGCCGCGGGAATCAGCCGCTCCTTCTCGCCGATCGCCCCAGACGGAGGACGCCGCCCGTCGACGGACCACCGCCCCGCCGTGAGTAACCACCTCCCGCTCCCTCTCCTCGACCGAAGATTGCCCCCGGGTCCAATTTCCAGCAACAGTTGGCGCTAGAGGAAGGGACCGAGTAGCAGTCATGAAGTTGAGAAGTAAGGGAGCCTCTAACGTCTCCCGGCGTCCCCCGCAAAGTCCTGGACACTCCGTCCAGAATTTCCCAACTCCAGCTGACCCAGGTCCTCAGGTCCAGCTGGAACAGTTCAATGCCCTGGTACAGCAAGTCCAGGCCCTGGCCGCCGCCGTGCAGGGCCTACGGCGCGTGGAAGCTTCATCGGCGCTTCCCCCGCAGGCCCAGGCCCCGCCGGAGTGTCTCCCCAACGGCCCGGTTCTCCCCAGTCAAAATCTGCATGGCTCCTCCAGAGCCAACAACGGAGAACGGGCTACTCCCCGTAGGGAGTTACCGAGAGAAGGTTTCGATCGGAGACCCCAACTTTCCGAGGCGGAGTCAGCCCCGGACCGCCAAGGGCCGGCGCAAACCACAACGACAATCCCACGGGTGGGGGAGCTCGACCGAAAAGTTGAGCATCTGGAGCGCCAGATTGCGGCACTCCACGGCAAGAAGGCAAGACAGGAAGGGGACTTTGAGTTCACTGCCAAGTCCCCCTTCTCCCACCAGATCGAGGACGAGCCGGTTCCCGTGAGATTCAAAATGCCTCAGGTGGAGCCCTACAGCGGAATCACCGACCCCCTCGACCACTTGGAGAGTTATCGGGCCCTCATGGCCCTACAAGGGTCCTCGGAGGCCATACTCTGCAAAGCCTTTCCAGCGACCCTCCGAGGGACCGCTCGGCTTTGGTTTTCTGGACTGAAGCCGAACACGGTGTCCTCCTTTGAGCAGCTCGGCAGGCAGTTCGCCACCAACTTTGCTGCCAGCCGGCGCCAGCGACGGACATCAGACTCCCTCCTGGACATCAAGCAGAAGGAGGGGGAGTCCCTCAAAGAGTACCTGGACCGCTTTACCGCCGCCACATGGGAGGTCCGCGAGCTAGACCAGTCGATAGCCATGTCGGCTCTGAAAACTGGGGTTCGCTCCTACCGATTCCTCTTCTCCATCGAGAAGAGCTTCCCGGCCGACTTCACCGAAATGCTGGCCCGAGCCCGGAAGTATGCCAAGGCCGAGGAGGCAGTCGCCTCCAGGCGGGGTGCAATCGAGCCCGCCTCTAAGAAGCAGAAGAAGCGCCGCGAGGAGCGCGGCCGACAAAGGAGCCGGTCTCCCCGCAGAGAGAAAAATCTCCCCAGACTGAAGAGTCCGCCCCGTCAGCAGGGGCGACCTCAGCAGAGGACACCTCCTCGTCCGAGGTCTCCACCACGGCCCCGGACGTACCAGGCGAGGTACGAGAACTATACACCCGTCAATGCTCCCCGGGCCGAGATCCTGATGGAAATTGAGGGTCGGGACTTCTTCCGACCCCCGCCTCCTATGCGAGACACGGGATTTCCCCGAAATACCAGGAAGTATTGCCGCTTCCACCGAGACCGTGGGCACGACACGGAGGACTGCTTCCAACTCCGGGACGAGATAGAAGCGCTCATCCGACGGGGAGTACTCAACCGGTTCGTGAGGAATCGACCTGAGGAAAGAAGGCCGGCGGAGAATGTCGCACCAACCGAAAATCCAGGCGACAACAGGCCCATCGCCGGCACCATCAACATGATCGGGCGGGCCTCGGCAGGAACGGCCGCCCAGGGAACACCCCCGAAGCGCCCACGTACTGATGAAGTCATCTCGTTCTCGGACGAGGACTTAGAAGGGGTCGAGACCCCTCACGATGACGCTGTGGTCATCTCCATGATTGTAAATAGGTTTGATGTAAGGCGTGTCCTAGTTGACAATGGAAGTTCAGCCAACATTTTGTACTACCATGCCTACCAAAAAATGGGGTTGACAGGAGGACATCTCCGGAGAATCAATGCCCCGCTAGTCGGGTTTACCGGAGATGCGGTCTCGGTTGAAGGTGAGGCTAGCTTCCTTGTCACAGTTGGCCTCGCCCCCCGGGAGAGCACTGTGAGGATGGACTTCTTGGTGGTCCGTCTGCCCTCGGTCTACAACGCCATCCTTGGGCGCCCAGGGTTAAACACCCTTCGAGCCGTGGTTTCAACTCGCCATTTACTCATGCGGTTCCCCACCGGCCAAGGAGTAGGCGAGATCCGCGGAGACCAACTGGTCGCCAAGCAATGCTACATGGCGGCCCACACAGTGAAACAACCAGCTGAGGCGCCAGACCGCCCGACGCGCCCCTCACTCCCCATAGAAACCCTCGATGCGAGGGACACCCCCTGGAAGAAGCAAGTAGAGCCCGGTGAGCTCCTTATTCAAATCCCACTACGAGAAAATTTTCCCAAGCTAACCGTGCAGGTCGGCTCCGGCCTCGGCGCCCATGAGAGGGATCGCCTCGTCAGCTTCCTGCGGGATAATGCCGACGTCTTCGCCTGGTCGCCCGCGGACGTGCCAGGAATTGACCCTGAGGTCATGGTCCACCGACTTCAGGTGAAACCAACCAGCAGGCCTGTAAAGCAGAAGAAAAGAGGCTCCGCCCCCGAGCGACAACGAGCTGCGGCCGAGGAGGTGGACAAACTCCTCGGAGCCGGCTTCATCCGGGAGGTCTCCTACCCGGACTGGCTCGCCAACATAGTCCTCGTAAAGAAGGCTAACGGAAAATGGCGTATGTGTGTGGACTACACCGACCTGAACAAGGCCTGCCCAAAAGACAGTTTCCCCCTCCCGAGCATCGACCAGCTCGTCGACTCCACCTCAGGACACCAACTGCTAACTTTTATGGACGCCTTTTCAGGATACAATCAAATCCGAATGGCGCCAGAAGACGAGGAGAAGACGGCCTTCATCACCGACAAGGGCACCTACTGCTATAAGGTGATGCCCTTTGGCCTGAAAAACGCTGGGGCCACCTATCAGAGGCTGGTCAGCCAGATTTTTAAAGACCAGATCGGCCGGAACATGGAAGTCTACGTGGACGACATGTTGGTGAAGAGCCGAGCGGCGGAACACCACATAGCCGATCTCGACGAGACGTTCGCCAAGCTCAGAAAATATCGAATGAAACTCAATCCGGCGAAGTGCGCGTTCGGGGTCACCTCGGGCAAGTTCCTGGGTTTCATAGTGACCCAGCGCGGAATTGAGGCCAACCCGGAGAAAATCCGGGCACTGCAAGAGATGTCGCCTCCAAAGACAGTTAAGGAGGTGCAGCGGCTCGCGGGGCGGGTAGCCGCCCTGGGAAGGTTCGTCTCTCGGTCAGCCGAGTGTTGCCTCCCCTTCTTCAAGAGCCTCAAACGGCCGAAAGACTTCCGGTGGACAGAAGAATGCCAGCAGGCCTTTGAAGATCTTCGGAGCCTTCTGGCTTCTCCCCCGCTGCTCACCAAGCCCCGGAAAGGCGAGGTCCTTTACTTATATCTGGCCGCCTCCCCAGCCGCAGTGAGCTCAGTTCTCGTCCGGGAAGAGGACAAGCTCCAAAAGCCGGTCTATTACACCAGCCGGGTTCTCAGGGATGCCGAGACCCGATATTCTAAACTTGAGAAGACCATCTTAGCTCTCATCATCTCGGCTCGGAGACTCAGGCCTTACTTCCAAGCCCACACGATAGCTATATTGACCGACCAGCCCATGAAGCAAATATTGCAGAGGTCGGATCGTGCGGGGAGGATCGCCAAATGGGCGGTCGAGCTCGGGGAATTCGACCTCGAATATCGGCCCAGGCCGGCTATCAAAGCTCAGATACTCGCCGACTTCATCGTGGAGTGCACCCTTCCGGACGACCCCGACCTGCCATCTGGACCCGCGGAGGAGGCCCCGAGGCAGCCATGGGTCCTGCACTCGGACGGGTCTTCGACCTCGGGGGGCAGCGGGGCCGGACTTATCCTCACTAGTCCAGACGGAGTGGTGGCTGAGCAAGCCCTGCGCCTCGAGTTCCCGGCCTCGAACAATGAGGCCGAGTATGAGGCCCTCATCGCCGGGCTCAAACTGGCGAAAGAACTAAACGTGGGAGACTTGACGGCATTCAGCGACTCCCAGCTGGTGATGAACCAGGTCCAAGGAGATTTTGAAGCTAAAGAGCCATCCATGCAAAAGTATCTCCAAAAGGTGCGGAAACTCATATCTGCCCTGAATTCTTTCAACATTCAGTACATTCCCAGAACGGAAAACCTCAGGGCAGACCAGCTATCCAAGCTGGCAAGCTCCCGCATGAGCGAGCTTCCTAAGGGAACCGCGCTCGAGTATCTTCAGACCCCCAGCACGGAGGGACCCGAGCCTACCATGTGCATCGGCTCCGAGCCAAGCTGGATCGACGGGCTCGTCTGCTACCTTCAGGACGGAACCCTACCTCATGACGAGATGGAGGCTCGCCGAATCAAGCGCCAGGCCCCCCGGTATGTCCTATATGAGAACAGGCTCTATCGACGATCATTTACTTCCCCCCTTCTCAGATGCCTCCGCCCCTCCGAGGCGGACTATGCTCTCCGAGAGGTCCATGAAGGGATCTGCGGAAATCACCTGGGGGGCCGGGCCTTGGCCCATAAGATCCTGCGGCAGGGATATTACTGGCCCACACTCCAAAAAGACGCAACAGATTTCGTCCGCAAGTGCGATCGGTGCCAGCGAAACGCCAATATCCAGCGCCGACCTTCAGCTCTGCTGACCTCCATCATCGCCCCCTGGCCGTTTGCCCAATGGGGGATCGACATCCTGGGGCCCTTTCCCCTCGCCACCGGACAGAGAAAGTTCCTGGTCGTCTCCATCGACTATTTCACCAAATGGGTCGAGGCCGAACCTGTCGCCCGGATCACCGAGCAAAAGATGCGGGATTTCGTGTGGAAGTCTATAATCTGCCGATTCGGACTACCCCGTATCCTTATATCTGATAATGGTCGACAATTTGACAATATTCATTTCAGGGAGTTTTGCTCTGAACTCGGCATTGATCATCGCTTCACCTTGGTTGCCCATCCCCAGACAAACGGGGAAACCGAGGTAACTAACCGAACTATTTTGCAGGAACTTAAAGCTAGGCTTGATCGGTCCAAAGGACAGTGGGTCGAGGACTTGTACAATGTCCTTTGGGCATATCGGACCACGTTCCGACTACCCACGGGAGAGACCCCCTTCAACCTAGCATACGGCACTGAGGCCGTCATCCCGCTAGAGATCGGCCTGCCTTCTCCCAGAATGGAGCATTACGACCCCGACACCAACTCTTCCCAGCTAAGGAGCAACTTGGACCTTGTCGAAGAAACGAGAGAGATCGCCCGGGTTCGCATGGCGAGATACCAACAGCGAACGGCCCAATACTACAACTCCAGAGTCAAGCCCAAGCTCTTCAAAGTAGGGGACCTCGTCCTCAGGAGAGCCGAGGCTTCTCAACCGACCGAGCAAGGAAAGCTCGCCCCAAATTGGGAAGGGCCGTATCAAATCGCCGGGGTACAACGACCAGGGGCGTACAAATTGAAGTCCCTGGAGGGGACTCTGATCCCACGAAGCTGGAACTCCGAGAATCTACGGATGTATTACCAATGAAACCCTAAGGGGTTCAAAACAATCAGGACAATGGACTCAGCTCCTTTTTCTGCAAATATTTCTCTCACCTTGATAACTGTAATCCTCTTTTAATATTGGGTCGTCTGTGATCCTCAGATTCCCCGGCCAAAATCGGGATGCCTCGAGGCTCGACCGTAGAGTCCCAAACTCCCTCGACCTCGGGAAGAATCGCAAGACGACGAAACGTGGAATGGAGCAGGATTCCTCGACTAAGGCCGAGATGCCCCGAGTGTCGACAGTGCGTGCCCAGACCCCTCGACACTTCGGAAAGATGGGGTAGTACCTTCGCGGCCCCCCGTGGCGCTCATCACCAACAACGGGGTAGTACCTTCGCGGCCCCCCGTAGCGCCTCCTCGACTAAGGTCGGGATGCCCCGAGGGTCGACCGTAGAGAACCAGACTCCCTTGACCTCGGGAAGGCGCCGTGAGGGGTGGAAAGGGTGGCTCCACCTGGGGCGCCACGAAGTGGACCCCCAGGAGCGGTCGACGATCCCCGATCCCCGAAGCGAGCGATCCCTCGACTAAGGTCGAGATGCCCCGAGTGTCGACAGTGCGTACCCAGACCCCTCGACACTTCGGAAAGACGGGGTAGTACCTTCGCGGCCCCCCGTGGCGCTCATCACCAACAATGGGGTAGTACCTTCGCGGCCCCCCGTAGCGCCTCCTCGACTAAGGTCGGGATGCCCCGAGGGTCGACCGTAGAGAACCAGACTCCCTCGACCTCGGGAAGCGTCGCAGGTCGACAGTGCGTACCCAGACCCCTCGACCTGACGAACGATTCCTCGACCAAGGTCGGGATGCCCCGAGGGTCGACCGTAGAGAACCAGACTCCCTCGACCTCGGGAAGGCGCCGTGAGGGGTGGAAAGGGTGGCTCCACCTGGGGCGCCACGAAGTGGACCCCCAGGAGCGGTCGACGATCCCCGATCCCCGAAGCGAGCGATCCCTCGACTAAGGTCGAGATGCCCCGAGTGTCGACAGTGCGTACCCAGACCCCTCGACGCTTCGGAAAGACGGGGTAGTACCTTCGCGGCCCCCCGTGGCGCTCATCACCAACAACGGGGTAGTACCTTCGCGGTCCCCCGTAGCGCCCCCTCGACTAAGGTCGGGATGCCCCGAGGATCGACCGTAGAGAATCAGACTCCCTCGACTTCGGGAGGTACCACAGGTCAGCAAAGCGTCCGCGGACCCGCCGACCTGACACAAGACCCCTCGGCCAAAGTTGAGGTGCCCCAAGGTCCGACCACAGGGTCTCAAACTCCCTCGACCTCGCAAAGAGCTACAAATCAATAAAGTCTCCCCAAGCCCTCTCAACCTCGGCGGGTGCTGTCGGGTCCGTGAGAAGCCCGAGCCCCCTTAAAGTCAAAAATGACTCCGCAGGTCGACGAGGAAGGGAAGCAGCCTACTCCACCATGCGAAGCATAACTCTGAGAATGAAAGAGGTACATTCAACTGGACGCCCTCCTTGTCAAATTTTATTTACATATTGCTGAGCGGAATCTTAATGTTGAAGCCTTATCCCGCCCCAAAGTCGGGCCTCTCTAACGGGTCGGCTTAGGATCGACCTCCTAATTACATTATGCATGCACCGTTCGTCAAGTCTCCGAAACTGGTACAGAGGATTTCATAAATTAGTGCCCGACTTGGCTCTTCGACGTAAACTCCTACGTCCGGCTAAAAAGTGGTCCCGGCCACGAATGCGCCAGCCAAACACGGGTACCAAGGCAATCTCTGGAAACCCCAGCCTTGCTCACCGAAGCCTCGGCAGAGTCCGAGAACAATAACTACGAAAACCTTCGGTAATAACCTGCCTATTGGCCCGCGCTCCCTCTGAGGAGTTTGGAGTTAAGTTCGGAGACCCGACTAAACTCCCCGATTAGCGGCACGCACAGACCTAGTCCGGTCTTAGTTAAAGGGCTAAGGCCCGACCTCGACACCTTGGGACTTCCCTAAAGGCTAAACGCGATGACCTCCGCGACTCCCAAATCCGAGCTATAGGACTTAGAGAAATTTTCTAAAAAAAAAAAAAAAAAAAACTCAAGACTCGGAGCTCCTCTTCGTCGGGATGACTGGAACCCGAGAAGGCTAAGACGTAGCCCGGGAAGAAGGGCAACTTCGTTAAGCAGCCCAGAAATTAAAATGCAAAGCTAGGCCACCGAGGCTGTTCGCTAAGGCCCTGGCCTCGGTCACGACAACAGAGGGAAAGATGAACACGGAATGGCAAAAATACTTTTTCATTAACAAAGGGCCGGAAGGCCAATTACAAAATTGGAAGTCGGCCGCTCAAGGGCCGACCTCGGATACAATGAAAAAGAAAGAAAAATACGCTAAGTCCTAAGCGGCGGGAGCCACATCCGGGGGGTCGTCCGGCACATTGATGACCTCAAGACCTTCCTCCGGAACAGGCTCGGGGTCGGGAGCAGGAGCTTCGGGCACCACCTCCGGGACAGCGTCCGTCTCGGCCGCCAGAGCCACCTCCATGACACCGTCCGCCTCGGCTACCCTCGTCGAAGGCTCGGCGGGGTCTTGCTCATATATTCCCGCCTCGGATGTCAGGATGGTGGGAAGGGCTCGCACGTCGGACCCCCAGCCCCGGTCCTCCCTCGGACGGACCGTCGAGAAGTCATACTGAGGGCAGTACAGGCGCACCTGCTCTCGGAAGTTCTCGAAGCCTCGAAGGAAACCGTCGACCGTCTCCTCCTCCAACATGTCGCGGAACTCTTGCGACTCTTTGAAGAGCTCCACGGCGTGCTCGGCTCGTTCGAGAGCCCTCCTCTCCCGGGCCTCAAGTTGCTCGAGTCGGAGGCGAAGGGCCCTCTCCTCATACTCGAGGGCCGCGACCCTGGCCTGGACCTCCCCCAAGCGCGCCTCCGTGCCGCGCATGGTTGCCTTGGTCATGGCGTGAGCCGCCTTCTCCTCCTCAAGCGCCCCCACCACGGCAAGGCGCTCGGCCTTGGTGGCCGCCCACCGAGCCTCGGCCGCGGCCGACACCGCTTCTAGCTCGGCGATTCTTTTCTTGGCCGGCTCCAGCTGCTGGCCGAGCTGCCGAACTTCTTCTCGATACCCGTGGGCGAGGAACGCCATGGTGTCGAGCTCGAGAATATGCTGAAAAAAAAAAAAAAAGAAAGAAGCGAGGGTATTGTGAGTTGAAAGGCACGTATGCACGCTAATAACTCAGGAAAATTAAGAAGGGAACTTACCCGGGCGGTGCTGCAGTAAGCACTGCCGGCGACCTCCTCCAGCGAAATCCCCCGGAACACGGCCCGGTCCACTGGGAGCA
This sequence comes from Phoenix dactylifera, assembly GCF_051530095.1. Taxonomy (NCBI): domain Eukaryota; kingdom Viridiplantae; phylum Streptophyta; class Magnoliopsida; order Arecales; family Arecaceae; genus Phoenix; species Phoenix dactylifera. The sequence continues at coordinate 40,919,099 of NC_143190.1, read as the reverse complement.
CTGCACGCCGCAACATGGAGCGTGCGACCTCGGCGTCCTGAAGGGCCGAGCTCCCCTCAGGAACGGAAGAGTCTGGCTCAACCGACTCTTCTCGGAAAGCTCGGGAAGAGCTCGGCACGATCGGACCCGAGGTCCCGGAGCCGCTCGCCTCGGGGCCTCGGGCAGGCCTGGGTCCTGGCTGCTGCGGCCGGGCCACGGATGATTCCCCCCGCTGGGCAAGGGGGGTAGGGCAAGGAGGGGCCGATGGGCTCGCACCACTGACCACCCGCTCCCGCCTCGGGTCGGCCGCAGGGGCCCCCGTCTCGGGGCCACTCGTCCCGGCCGACGAGGAAGCGCCGTCTGTCCTCGCCCTCCTCCGAGGCTGGGGATTAGCCCCCCCGGCCTCGGCCTCCCGCCTCCTCAGGCGGAAAAAAAGCGACGTGTTACTGGTCGGCATGCGGGGAATATCTGAAATCAAAAATTTTGTTAAGTGTCAGGCCAGTGGCAGTAAAAGCGAAAGACAAAGAATGAAAATAACGTAGCCGCCCTTACCCTCAGGGCGCGCCGAGCTCAGACCCACGCTCGCCAGGGCGTCCTCCCGCAGGAGCTCGGTCAGGTCATTGCCCCTCCCGAGGGCTCGCACAGAGTCTAGGATCCTCAGCTCCCTCCCCGTGGGCTCGGAGAGTCTGTTGAGGGCCTTCAGCCGTGGGTGTCCCCACCTCGGCTCAAACCCCCAAGGCGCCGCGGACGCCAGGAAGAAAAACTTCACCTTCCACTCGTGGATCGAGGAAGGGGCGCCCCGGAAGAGTGACATACCGCCCCGAAAGGCGAAATATAGCCACCCTGCGTCCGCCGGGTTCTTCTTTAACAGAAAACACCGGCGGAAAAGGCCTACCGTGATCGGGATCCCGTGCCCGAGGCACAGGGACAAAAACCCGATTATGGTCCTCCATGAGTTCGGAGCCAACTGCGCCGGGACGAGCTGGTACTCGGCCAGCAAGCTGCTCACGAACTCATGGGTGGGAAAACGCAGGCCCGCCCAGAGTGTCTCGCGGTAAACCGCGATCCGACCTGGGGGCGGCTGCGTCACCCTGTCCCCCGGCCCTGCGGTTTCAAGACGAAACCCGGACTGGAAGAAGAAACGGGAGCGGATTGTCTCCAGTTCCTCCTCTGACATATTCGACCCAACTTCTTCGGGACCGAGACTCATTCTCACAGAAGAATGGAGTAAAAATTAAGAGCAGAAAATGGAAGTTGGCAAGGAGAAGAAAAGAGGAAACTCTAGTGAAAACAGGAAGAAAACCTACTGGACATTGCCAGAAATTGCTCCGGGCACCGCCGGCAAAATTCGGTTGAGGGAGAAAACAAGGGAAAAAAAAGACGACGAAAATGAGGGGAAGCCAAACAAGACCTTTAGGGCAGACTCGTGGGGTTTATATAGACCCCCCTGACGGCCCGGATCGATGGGGTCGGTTTCCATCCTCCGATCGGGCTGCGCCACGTGGCGACCTCTGAGGCCGAGGCTCTGCATCCACTCCGGATCAATAAATCGAATACGAAATCAAAGTGTTGTCCCATCGGATCTCGGGACCTCATTATGGGTCCACAGAATCCCATCGCCTCGAAGAATGAGCGGACGGCACCCCCGCTCCCCTCGTTTAATAAAATCTGGGACACGTGGAGCCCCGGTGTGGCCTCCACTCCCCCGAAATTATGACCCGGTAACACGAAATCGGAAGCGTCCGACCCCTGGTCATGCCGCGTGTCCGTTTTGAAACCCAAAATGGCACGCTCATTGATGAGCGGGAACTCTCGATTGTGGGGCCGAGGCGCCGCCTCGTCGAACCCGAGGACCCTCATCCTGGGTCCGCCTCACAAACCAACCTCGGTAATCCAAGAGACACCGCCCCCGCTATAGTCGCCTCGAAAGACGTAGGGATATGGACCCCATCATTAATTCGCCGAACAAAGTAACCTCGAAACGCCCAAGGGCGCAGATCCTGCCACGAAAATACCAAGAAACATGAGGGTGCGGACGAAGTTCGCCCCCCAACTTTAACGATGGACTTTACTTCCTACGTCCGAGCCCACAAGCCGCTCGAACTCGGAAGTCGGGGGGTAGTGTTGGGGGAATAAGGTTTTTCCCCCAAATGACACGAATGCCCCAAAGAAGCCGCACAATCGTCGACCCTGGAAGGCCGAAGTCGGCACCCGAACTCGGAATCTCCGACCTAAGAGAAACCCCAATGCCCGAGGCCTACTTTTGTCAGCCACCTACTACGGCTATACGTCTCCGAGGTCCGGCCAGAGACCGTACTATGACGCCCCTCCGGCATTTATGGCGCATGACCGCTGTGATCCTCCGGCACACTCCACAATAAATATGGATCTCCAGCTTACTCCACAATAAATATGGATCTCCGGCTTACTCCACAATGAATGCGGATCTCCGGCTTACTCCACAATGAATGCGGATCTCCGGCTTACTCCACAATAAATGCGGATCTCCGGCTTACTCCACAATAAATGTGGATCTCCGGCTCACTCAACAATTAATGCACGTGACTCCTGTCATCTACGGACTCCCAGCTCTCCACGGCAAATAAGCCCAGCAGGGTCTAGTCAACTGTGATAAGTCTCTGATCTCGGCCATACCTCCGACACTGATGCAATAAATTCGCCTGGTAGCGTGCTAGTTCGGGTTGTACAACGCCCTCATCGCCGACATCAGTGCAATTATTCGCCTGACCAAGCGCCGACCTGAACGACATGCCGAGCCGTACTACGGCTTCGCCCCGTTACATCGCAGGTAAACCGACCCCCAGTCTATAAAAGGGGGTTGGAAAATCGATACTGGGGACGGGCACTGTTTACCTCTACTCTACACGATTTGCCCCCTCCCTGACTTGAGCGTCGGAGGGCCGGCGCCGGAAGACCCGGCCACCGGCTCGTGTGCAGGCACCCAGACGGAGGACGCCGCCCACTGTCGGATCGTCGCCCAGCCGCGGGAATCAGCCGCTCCTTCTCGCCGATCGCCCCAGACGGAGGACGCCGCCCGTCGACGGACCACCGCCCCGCCGTGAGTAACCACCTCCCGCTCCCTCTCCTCGACCGAAGATTGCCCCCGGGTCCAATTTCCAGCAACAGGAATCATCAACATCTGGATTCTAAACGGATGTTCTCTCACTAGGTGGTGGTGGAGGTACTTTGGAGAACCCAATAGACCATGGAGGAAACTAATACATAGAATTCATGTTGCAAGAACACCACCATGCCAACCAAGCAATCGACCATTGAGGTTTCCATCGCCCTACATGAAAGGTGTCATGAAGACCCGGGAGTGGTTTTTCTTAAGCGTCCGTTTCACTTTCGGAAATCGCGATCAGGTCGCTTTCTGGCATGATCTATGGACCAATGATGATCCCCTGAAATTAGTCTTCCATCTTGCTTGCTATTTCTCCAAGCATTCTCGGGGTTGGGGGGGGTGGGGGGCGAGGCAAATAGAAGCAACTGGAAACCACTTACTCAAAAGACGACTCAGAGTTGAAGGATTACAGAACATCCTGGACTCGCTGTCAATCTCTTCTGAGGATGATTCAGTAGTATGGAAATGGAACCACAACAGAATGTTTTCGGTTCAACACTGCTACAAGTTCCCTAGTCGTGGGGGAATGTGGTCGGTGTTCGGAACCACAAACTGGAAACTACCGCTCCCAGAAAAAGTGATAATTTTTAATTGGTTACTCTTCAAGAACAGAATACTCACAGCAGTGAACCTGAGGAAGAGGAAATGGAAGGCTCCACAAAATTGCCCGCTCTGGGTTAAGAAGATGAGACAGTTGACCACATTTTCCTCGAATGCATCTTTACAACAATGGTTTGGCATGCAACAGGTTATTTGCAGGGTTTGGACACCCCCTCTGCCGGCATCCATCGAAGATTTCTAGTATACATGGAGGAATAGATTGAAAGACAAGCGGTAGCAGATGGCATGGGATACTATTCTCGGTACGCCTCTGACCTGGAGTTGCGACGACTGCTGTATACTCATAGAAAACTCTTTCCACAAACATACAAAGCATCTCAATACGATATTATAAATAAGCGGTAGAACGAATAAATTTAAATAATTAGCATTCAAATTTAATTTAAATAACTAAATCAAAAATTAAAGCTTTTACAAAGCCAATAATATTTTAAAATCTTGCATTAACTCTAACAAAACCTAATCTAAAAAAAGATGTCAAAATTCTGTCTTTAGTCGCTCTCTCATAGCAAATCTCGGATCAAACTAATTCTCCGAGTCTGTAAAAAAAACGAAATCGTATAATAAGCTAGATAGTTCTGTAAGTAATGATCATTTTAGCTAGATAAATTAAACAATATAATAATTAATAAAAAGCTGATAATAAGCATGCAAAGTGTGAGATACCGGCTGAGGTCGGCAACCCCAGCCGAATTCAGCCCCGTTCTTTTTGGGAAGAGCCGGAATAGAGAATCGCGAACGCGATCCTTTCCGGCTCCTCCGGGGGCGATCGGGGCGAGGGCGTCGCAGGCCTCCCACGGCACCCCCCGCCTCAAGCTAATCCGCGGCCAATCCGGCCACGGATTTCGCTCGACCGCCGCGATTCACGCGGCGGAGAGCCGTTGCCCTAGGGCTATAAAGCCTTTCCCCCTCCTCCAGATCACCGTCGAGCTCCCTCTTCTTCCTCTCCTCCCTCTCCTCTCCCTCTCCTTCCTCTGCTCCCGCTTCCCAAGTGGCCGGCGAGCCGCCTCGGCCAACCACCATCACCACTTGAGCCTCCCCTGTTTTGAGATCTTCTTCCTCTCCGGAAAGCACCGCCGCCGCCGCTGCTCGACCACCAGATCAAGCAACCACGGCCAAAATCTTCCTCCCACCGCCTCTGCCACCGCCAGTATGCTACCTCCGCTCTTCGATCTGAACCTTAACCATGCTATTTTCCTCCCTTTGCTTTGGCCCTAATTGAGATCACTCGGTTTCCCTTCAACGCTGGTCGCCGCAGTAGCCGCCGGCCGCCACTGCGCCCAGCTGGCCGTCGACCGGGCGACGACCCCTGGCCACCTAGGCCGGCCATCCAGCCGACCCTTCCTCCTCCTGCCGGTTCCTTTCTTCTCCTGTTCATAGGAGGGATTTGGAGAGGAAGAAAGCCCACCATGGGCCGAGCTGGGCAAGCTTGGGCCCAGTTCGAATCCGAACCCGAACCCGAACCCGAACCCAAACTCGAAATCCGAAATCCAAAACCCGAAACCTAGAATCCGGAACCCAAAATTCGAAACCCGAACCTGTTTGGCCAATAAATGAAATTTTACAGTTAAGCCCTTGACATTATATTATTTCACAAAAGGGTCTTTTGTAATTTATGTTTGATTCCTAAAAGAAAGATTTATTACATAAAGGTCCTCAAATATATTTATTTGGTCCTTTTTCTCAAGTTTTATTACGGAATAGTACTCTGTAATTAGATATTGGTCCCCGAAATGAATCTTATAAATGAATTAGAGGCCAACCTTGGGGGCCCTATTGCGCCGAGTCTATGCGGGCCCATTGGGCCGTGTCCGATGTGGGCCCTATCGGGCCATGCCCATTATGGGCCAACTCTGGGGCCTGTTGGGCCGTATCCAATAGTATTACTTTTGGTTTTGCTTAGCTCTAAAATTTATAAAAAAAATAATTAAATGTTAACAGGTGAACCTGATCCGCCTACCTAAAGTAGGGATTAAGCGAGAAGAGGTAAGTAACTTAATACTTCAAGTGTGATGTCTATATTATTTGATAAACTGATTAAGTTTTGACATATGTTTTGTATTCAGTAAAATGGGTCAGGCATGTTAAATTTTATTCGAAAATCATGTTATATGCTCTGAAATTCGTGAAATATGACTCGACAATTATGAAATCTATTTTTATATATATGCATTCTCAACATGGCTATGATCTGTTCTGTTCTATTCTGGCCCCGCTAATAGAGATTATACGTTGGACCTGTCGACTTGTAATCTGTGAGGAACCGGTTTCGACACCGTGCCACCGATGATTAGAATAGTGGTTTCTGGATACCATTGCCACCGGTGACTAACAATAGTATTTTCTGGCACTCTGTACAACCTATGCCACTGAGTTACGTGGCTGTAGCCTATTATGCTGAGATTCTGGTATCAGAGTTTTTAGAAAAATGATAATAAGTTTTGAAAACAGTAAAACGATGTTATTTATGATTTATTCTAAACATTATTCTGTATTTTGATATGATATGCTCTGACCCCACTTTGGGGTATTTTGTTGCTTACTGGGCTAGTGTAGCTCATTATTTTATTTTCTCTGTTTTTCAGATTCAGAGGCTTGATCGCACGGGATTGGGGAGTGTGTTAGATTTTTCGATGATTTCTTCAGATATTAGCATTTTAGTTAGATTAGTTTGGACATTTGAATTATGTTAGCAAATGTTATTTTGGAATTTTGTAAGACTGCTTTTGAATGACTTTAATTATTTATGTCAATTTTAAGCATCTATGATTAACCCTTAAATAAGTTTTGAACATCTGTATTTGCTCTATTATGTTCCAATGCCTTGCACGCCTGTGCGGCCCGCTGTGTGGGCGTGCGGCGTCTGCCGCGCTCCGAGCTCGGGGCGTGACAAAAAAAACTTCTTTTAATCAATTTTCTCTTTTTCTTTTCAATAGAAAATTTAGCTGTTCATTTTCCCTTACATTAGCAAGTAGCTAGCTAGCCATCAATACTGATGATTTTCTACATGCAATTGTCAATCCCAGTATGAATAGAAAATTCATCTGTCTAGGCAGAACCTTATCGTCATGTAACACTCATGTTTTAATGCTTCCTGTCAATCTTGCGTAGATATGTTAAGCTGCATTGGCACTGATTAGCTTATAGAGAAGAATCAATGAAATAAAACCGAGAAACTCCATCTGGAAAGGGTGGTCGACAGAAAGGAACTAATATTGTAAGAGAGCATAAACAAATTTTGCTGTGAGAGAGCAATATGCGGACACGATTATCAGCATCCCAGATTGTGTATACGGAGTTATTGCCAGAATTTGGGGTTATCAGATGTGAATATTATTGAGATGATTAGCATCCTTGATCATGTTGTGGATGCTCTCAAGACCCCACCTCACTGTTAGAACATAGAACAGTACATGAACAGGAACTCTGCCTAAACTGGAAGTCCGCAAGGCTTCTAAGGATCTGAATCGGCCTTTTTGTTTTTGAGTCTCCTGCTGTTGGGTTCATCATTAAGTTAGTTTTAGTGATAAAAATTTATATTTATTTTACTATACATTATAAATGCATGCTAACTGTCGCATGACTGGACTTAAAAGAAGTAGGAAAAAGCTATAATGGGAATTAGATTGGTCTCATGCAGTGATGCAGGCAACAAGGCCATCCTTGCAAATTTCAAGGTGTCTCTGCAACAGAGACTGGATTGTAGAGATCATATATATGGGATTGAATTGAGTGGTGCAAAGAAGGCAGGCAACCAAGTCATTAGCAAAGTAGACATGAAATTAAAAAAGTATAATCATATTAATAAGCCTGCATGGTTTCTGTTTTTACTTTGTGGAACATACATGCAGAAAGGAAAGAAAACTGACCACCCTTATTACTCTGGTGGGAAACCTCAATCAATCTGACCCCAAAATCAATATCAGGCATACATCTGTGAGGACCCGTGCGGGCGTGTGTTTAGTCCCACATCGGTTATTCACTGGGTAGATATTGGGTACTTATACAGGATCAAGGAACCCAAACAATACCTTCCGGCTAGCCATTTTGGGTGAGGTCCTAGGTTGTTACAAATGATATCAGAGCGGACCCGGCCCATAACTTATGTGGACTAGGAGACACTGCAGCACGAATCCATTGGGGTTGACCACGGACCGATCGTGGTGTTTGTGATTAGATTTGAATAGATTTGAACCCTTAGCCCGACGAGGACGTCAGAGCTTGAACGGGGGAGTATGTGAGGACCTGTGCGGGCATGTGTTTAGTCCCACATCGGTTATTCGCTGGGTAGATCTTGGGTACTTATACAGGATCAAGGAATCCAAATAATACTTTTCGGCTAGCCATTTTGGGTGAGATCCTGGGTTGTTACAATATCACAGGGAAGTTCTTCCAACCATATATCAATATCACGCATGAGACAAGCATGACCTTCACAAAGTCGTCATAAATCCAAAATCCAAGACTTAGAAGCAGATTGCTTCCTCTGGTAGCGACACTCTGCATGCATGAAGGAACTCAACCACAAATTAGCTCCACAAGTTGATTGACTATCTCACTCCGCTATTGATCATGATCTTCATGACCTATGCTTCATTTTGCGAGTGGTCCCGATTGATCAACCCCTAGGACAAGGTAAGCATGGTTACCAATGTCACGCTCATGCCTCCGCAGGGCACGTGCGGCACTCAGTGCCCACGTGGAGGCCACATGAGAGGGGAATACAGGGCTCTCCTGCCAGATATTGTTCGATTCCGGAGCCCGCACGCGCACCGCACGCACCGCTCAGACCCCTCCCCAGTTTTGTTTTCCACCCAAAATGCGTCCGTAGGATTTGGCGACATCCGCCTCATACGCCTAGGCTCTAGAATGAGTCTTTCTGATGTGGGACTATTGAGCTTCACGCCCTTTCCACCATCGGACAAAAGTCCTTGGCTCTGATACCAAATGTCGCATCCACGCCTCCGCGGGGCACGTGCGGCACCCAGTGCCCACGTGAGGGCCACATGAGGGAGGAACACGGGGCTCCCCTACCAGCTATTGTCCGGTTCTGGAGCCTGCACGCGCGCAACGCGCCCTCAGACCCCTCTTCGGTTTTGTTTTCTATCCAAAATGCGTCTGCAGGTTTTTGCGACACCCGTTTCATATGCCCAGGCTCTATAACGAGTCTTTCCGATGTGGGACTATTGGGCTTCAGGCCCAATAGTTTTGAGTTCACAGCTACTTGGCTCAGACCGAGCCCAATCTGATTACAGGCCTATTTTAATTATTCGGGCCGTGGCCCATTAAGGTCCTTTCTTCCACACTAAGGGTTTTCTGGTTTTAGATTGGATTATTGGGCCTTCAATCCAATAACCTAATTTCACATTTAGGTGCAACTATGGTCCATATAATTTTTTCATTAAAATAGCATGCCCACCTTTTTCTTTTTCTTTTCTTTTCTTTTCTTTTTCTTTCTTTTCTTTTCTTTTTTCTTTCCCTTCTCTTCTTTTATTTTCCTTTTCTTTGTTTTCTTTTCTTTTTCTTTTCCTTCTCTTCTTCTTTTTCTTTTCTTCTCTTCTTCTTTTTCCTTCCCGAAACTTCTTCTCCTACTTTCTTCTTTCTTTTTCTTCTCCTCCTCTTCTCTTCTCCCGACTTCTTGATGTGGAACAGGATCAATGCATGCAATCTAAAATTTCTTTCTTTTTTTTTTTTAATTAGATTTCAGCAACCCAATTCATAAACTATTAGCCAACTCAAATCTAACAGCTATCAGATGATTATATTAAAATCGAATTTACTGTAAGAAACTACCGACAATCGATCAGTTCCTTTAATAAATTTAGAAGAAGGATCGTTGTTGATTAGGAAATCAACACATAATTAGGGCACGTTGTTCTACTTTTAGTTTCCTGCTGTTAAGCATAAAAATTTGGGAACTTAACTGAACCCAATAACGACTTACTCAGAATTATAGTGGAAGGATCACACGGACACGATGCTCGAGAAAAGTCCTGGAAGAGGGAGGCAAGTCCAGGGTCCTGATTCGCTGACGGGTCGTCCTTCGTTGAGACGGATGGAGGAAACCGACAAGATCTGAAACAGAAGTCCCGGGTTAATTGAGGTAGCAGGATGTTTGGGAAACAAAACACAATAATCTATTCAAAGGATAAATAATCCGGACGATGATTCGTCGGATCGGGAAGGAGTCCGGAAGAGAGAGCGGGGAGCCGGATGATGAGCGCCGCCTGCGCTAGAGGAAGTTGCGGAAGTCAGGGGACGCCGCGTTCACTTAGAAGAGAAGGATTTTAGAGAAGGAAGGAAGGTAGGTTCTTGGAATAGGACACCAAGCTCTTTCAAGCAATTCATCAAACAGCTTTTCCTCTATTCATTGATTTTTCATCTCCTTACACAACGAAATAAACCCCTCTTTATAGGCAGGGCAACCAATTACATGACAAAAAGAAATAAATGGACTCATAACCGGTTGATACATTGATGCATCGATGGGCAATAAACGTTCCAAGGAATCGTAGAAAGGATGGCTTCTTCTTGGTTGATAAACGGCAGTGTTTAAGATCCCATGGCAAGTGGGAACCGGATGAGATTTCCTTGAAATAGAGCGGTGGAAGACGCTGTGGGTTGGATCGGTTGAGCTTCTCCATGTGCAACGGGAGGAACCGGCCTTGATGGATGAATCTGGCAGGATGCCTCTTGGGATTCTTCATGGAACGGCTGGAGGGCTTGGAACCGGATGGGTTTCCTTCAGTTTTCTTTTCACCTCTTCGTCTTCTTCGGCTGGAGCTGGAAGAGAACCGGCTTGGGAAGAGGAACCGGCTTGGGAAGAAGATGACCCGTCGGTGATGGCTTGGGATTCTTCATGGAACGGCTGGAGGAAGATGACTCGTCGGCTGGGAGGAAGATGACTCGTCGGCTGGGATGTGCGATGGAGCCTTGCTTCGTTGGGTTGGGGAAGGCGTGGCCGGCTGGCTTCTGAAAATCCATCGGCTGAGGCTTCTATGAAGACGTGGCTGGAAAGAGCCGGCTGAGGGGAGGAATCGGTGCTGTGAAGTGTTGGGAAGAACCACCTGGGGAGAAGACTTGAAGCTTCATTCGGTTGGGAAGAAACCTCCTTTGAACCGGCTGCGCATGGAAGATGAGTACGGTGCTTTGGAACAAAAACAGGGGAGCTGATGGGTTTTTTTTTTTTTTGAAGAACCGGTCTTGATGAGTGAACCGGCTGGTAGTTCTTTGGGCTGGTTTATTTTGAATGTGGACTTTATTATGACATGGACTCAATACTATTTAGGCTGGACCGACATTGACTTGACTCAATATTACTTGAACTGGACTTGAATTGGATTGGACCTGACACGAACTTGACTTAAATAAATATCTAGAGAAATAAAAAAAATAAAAACTGGACGACACAAGAAATGTGGACTAGCAGTCAAGCCAAAGTGATGCCGGCTCATTGGTGTCCCCACCAATTCTCCCGGACTGGAGAAAATTCAACTCCGTTGAAGGAAGTTGTTTCTGGCTCTGATAGTGCTCAAGGATGTCTGGATCAATCTGCTGCAGTTCCTCTCGGGTTATCCATGTGTCATCAGACTCTGGCCGACCGTGCCAACGAACTAGGTATCTCTGGTAGCCTTTCCTCCTAGTAGAAATAATCTGCTCGTCCAGGATCTTCTCAATGCGATCGTGTTTCTTGGAAAACTTTGGTCGTGGACACTCAGGTAAGGGTTCGCTCTCAAAGGAGGGATTAGGCTCAAATGGCTCACTGGGTATCGTTATTGGCTTTTTATACTTAACCAAATCAGAGATATTAAAGGTAGAACTAATGCCAAAATCTGGTGGTAAATCTACCACAAATGCATTTGATCCGATCTTCTTTAAAATTTTAAAAGGACCTGCTCCTCGTGCATGCAATTTCTTAACAGTTCCAGAAGGAAATCGTTCTGGTCTAATTCGTATCATAACATAATCACCTTCAGCTAAATCAGATGTCCGGCGATGTGAATCTGCTAATTGTTTATAAATTTGATTGCTGATATTTAATTTTTTTATAATATCTTTATGCAGATCCCTAATATGTTGTGCAAATGACTCAGCTGACTCAGATGTCCTGGAATGCATGGGTAATGGAATGAGATCAACAGGTTTTCTAGGGTGCTGACCGTAAACAACCTCAAATGGACTCATGCCAATGGTTCTATTGACGGAACTATTATATGCGAATTCGGCTCGAGGTAGTAAAAGATCCCAAGTTTTCATATTTTCACCTACTAAACACTAAAGTAAATTACCCAAACTTCTATTTACGACTTCGGTTTGACCGTCAGTCTGAGGATGATATGCAGATGAAAATTTTAACTTTGTCCCCATTAGATGCCATAAAGTTTTCCAGAAATAACTGACAAACTTGACATCTCGGTCTGATACAATGGATTCGGGTAACCCATGTAGACGAACGATTTCGTTGAAATATATCCGGGCAACTTGAGAGGCATCGAAGGTTTTGGAACAGGGCAGAAAATGAGCCATTTTCGAAAATCTGTCTACAACCACAAAGATGGAGTCATGTCCTTTGGCAGTCCGTGGTAATCCTAGAATAAAATCCATACTGACATCTTTCCATGGATATTCAGGTATTGGAAGTGGAGTGTATAATCCCGTATTCTGTCTTTGCTGTTTGGCAACAGCACAGATTCGACACTGAGCCACAATTTTGGCAACGTCGCGCTTCAAACTGGGCCAGTAGAATTGACGCTCTACGGCTTCAATAGTTTTGGCCTTCCCAAAATGACCAGACAATCCCCCAGCGTGTAATTCCCAAATTAAAAAATCTCGAACAGACGTATGCGGGACACATAATTTATTATTCAGAAAAAGGTACCCCTCTTGAAGGGAATACTTATCTATCTCTTTCGAAGTTCCTTGTTGGAGTGTAGACATGATTTTTCCAAAATCAGGACAGTTATCATATTCTTCTTTTAATTTCTCAAATCCAGTGACTTGAATACTGACTATTGACAACAGGTTTGCCTTTCGAGATAATGCGTCAGCAGCTCGATTATCTACACCGGAACGATGTTTTAATACAAAAGTGTATGATTGTAAAAATTCAACCCATTTGCCATGTCTAGGATTTAATTTCTTTTGTGAACTAAGGAATCTGAGGGCTTCATGGTCTGAATATAAAATGAATTCGTGTGGTAGTAAGTAGTGCCTCCAGAATTTAAGAGTTTGAATTATGGCATAAAATTCCTTATCGTAGGTGGAGTATTTGCGCCTGGTTTCATTTAGTTTTTCACTAAAATAGGCCACAGGGTGTTTGTCTTGACTTAGGACTCCACCAATTCCTACACCTGATGCGTCACATGCGACTTCAAAGACTTTAGAAAAATCAGGAAGTCGTAACACAGGTGCACTGGTCATTAAAGTTTTTATCTCCTCAAAAGCGCGATTACTAGCCTTAGTCCACTCAAAGGCTCCCTTACGAATACAATCTGTAATTGGTGCCATGATTGTGCTGAATCCCTTAATAAATCTACGGTAAAAGGTGGCTAACCCATGAAAACTTCTTACTTCATGCACATTCTGGGGTGCGGGCCAATTCTTGATTGCACTCACCTTTTCAGGATCCACAGATAGTCCATCTGGAGTCACAACAAATCCTAAGAATGTAACACGTGTAGTCATAAACTCACATTTCTTAAGGTTGATAAATAGGCTTTCGGATCTAAGCGTCTGGAAAACTTGCCGAAGGTGGTCTAGATGTTCCTCCTTTGTTTTACTGTAAATGAGGATGTCGTCAAAGTAGACAACAACAAATGTTCCCATGAAAGGTCGTAGTACTTGAGTCATTAGTCTCATGAAAGTGCTGGGAGCATTTGACAGACCGAATGGCATTACTAACCACTCATATAGTCCATCCTTTGTTTTAAATGCGGTCTTCCACTCGTCTCCTGGTCTGATTCTAACCTGATGGTAGCCACTTTTAAGATCAATTTTAGAAAATATATTCGATCCAGAGATCATATCTAGCATGTCGTCTAGTCGGGGAATCGGGAATCGATATCGTATTGTGATCTTGTTAATTGCCCGACTATCAATACACATTCTCCAAGTTCCATCTTTTTTAGGAGTTAAAAGGGCAGGTACGGCACATGGGCTTAAACTTTCCCTAATGAATCCTTTTCTTAGGAGTTCTTCGACTTGACGTTTCAACTCGGCATGTTCGGTAGGGTTAAGCCGATAGTGAGGGGAATTTGGTAGGGTCGCTCCTGGGACTAGGTCTATTGCGTGTTGTATGTTCCTCATAGGTGGTAGTTGATCAGGAAGTTCCTCTGGGGCGATTTCCTCAAATTCTTTAAGAAGACTAGTCATTTCTTCTGGAATTGGGCTTGTTTCTTTTAGACTAACTTCTTTAACAGCTAAAACCCACACAGAAGGGCTTTCTTTGATGTCTCTTTCTAGTTCTTTTGCGTTGATCAAGTGTAATCCCTTGGGTTGTTCTTCCTCTTTTGGTTTTATTGGGTTACTATCCTTTGGTTTTTTTGGTGGTGAAGGGTATAGTGTGATTTTCTTGCCTTTGTGCATGAATGAGCAAGTATTTGTTCGACCAAAAAGTGTGGCATTTTGATCGAATAACCAAGGTGGTCCTAAAATAATGCTGCCGACGTCCATGGGAAGAACGTCGCACCAAATTTCTTCCTGGTAAGATTGAAATTTAATGGGTACCTTGCAACGGTATCTAACAGGTATGGATGAAGTGTCTAGCCAGGCGACCTTGTAGGGACTGGGGTGGTCGACGGGTGTTAGCCCAAGCTTGGAAATCGTATCAGTGGAAACTGCGTTGATGCAACTTCCACTATCAATGATAATTTTACAGACCTTGTTCTTATTGTTTATGTAGGTATGAAAAATTGTAGTTCTTCGCCAATCTTCACATTCCTTTGGTTGTGTCAGGGTACATCTTAGTACGTTTATCCTAACTTCAGGTTCAGTTTCTTCAGTGAAATTTGGTTCATCGAATCCCTCGGCTAATTCAGGATCAGCTATGTGAATTTCTTCGTCTTCTACAGTTTCCCCAGGGTGTTCCTCTTCGATCTCTCCAATATGTAGGGCACGAGAAGGGCACTGGTTTGCAAAATGTCCAATTCCATGACAGTTGAAACATCTACCCCTTGAGCTACTCTCCCTACGTCCTTCATTCAGGGTGCCTTTGCCTCGGTCTTCTTTCCTGGGTGGAGGAGCAACTAATGGAGGTCTAGTGGTTGAAGTTGAATTTGGATTAGTTCTGGGGACTTGGTGTGGTTCGGATCTAGGACCTAGTATACTCGAATTTCTAGGTTCACTGGGTCGAGTGATTGGCATTCTTTGGAATCTCTCATAATCCTGAGCTAATTGATATGCCTGCTCTAGACTATAGACCTCTCGCATGAAAAGCTCTCGTTGGATGTCATTTCTTAACCCGGCACGAAATCGGGAAAAGGTGACAGAGGGATCCTCATTGACATGACATCGCATGAGATACTCATCAAACTTGGCGATGTAGTCAGTGACGGATTTGTTTCCCTGGGTCAAGGTCTGCCATTGATCAGGGAGGCGTTGTTGATAGGAGGTGGGAAGGTATTTCTCCCTGAGTTTATCCTTCATTTCATCCCAGGTTCGGATGGGTTCCTGTCTCCTATGTAGAATTAGACGTTCCACATTCTGCCAATAATATTTGGCTTGACCGAGAAGCCTCATTTTTGCAAATCGAATTTTTCGCTCTTCAGACATGTCGTACCATTCGAAATAATGATTCATATCTGACTCCCAGTCAAGATACTCATGAGGATCCATGCGGCCTACGAAGCTGGGTGCCTCAACCCTGACACTTCGAAGTATGCGGTCATCGATGTCACGGTGATCATTAAGAGGTTGATTTATAGGATCACGACCTCTTTCATTGTGATGGGGCCTTTCTCTGGGATAGTCATCTAGTGGACGATTGTGATTTCTGTCAAAGTTTTGCCTATTCCTGGGATAGTCATTGACATGTTGGTGGTTCCGATCAAAGAGTGGGTGATCAATTCTTTCTCTTGGGTTATTGGCTAGGGAAGGGCTACCCCTATCTTGATATTCTTCTAAGGCATCGACTCGGGTACATAACCTTCCTAGCTTCTCGTTAATTTCTCTAAGGATTGAACTGATGTCAGGGTCCATCCCACGACTGGACTCAGGCTCGTCTGGTTGATAACTAGTTCCGGATCTGGTAGTCATGCAGTTTGGGTAGCTTTTCTTTGAAATTTTTTTTTTGTTTTTTTTTTACACAAATACCCTAATACAGTAAAACAAAAACATGCATCACCCAACAATTTCTAAGGTTTTCCTAAAAATTCTAGACAGCTCCTAACTGGGTTGAAGAGTACACTTAAGCCTCCAATCCGATCTAATAACCTAGTCGACCAGGTAAGCTCCCAGGTAAGTGGAGGGGTCACGTTGCATGTAGCAAAGGTCCCACTTAAAACCCACTTTTCTCGAACAGAAACTGTCTCCCTTTAATCACTTAAAGAGAGAAAGCTTGCCTAGACATCGACCGGGATCATAGAGCGAAATTGGTGCAACTTTCAGTGGTCTTCGTCCTATTGAGCTCGATTATCCTTAGGGGCCAACGTCTAGTTGATTTTAATTAGGCTTAGGATATTTATGCACTGAGATGATTTTTGGGCTAAGGACGAGTGATGAAATCCCGACCTTATCTTGTTAATGGGTTCAGCCCTTAGATTATTTTATGCAAATGCTTATATGCAACAATCAAGAAAATTTTTATCATTTTATGTCATGTCATTAAATTGCATTTGAATAGTTGATCAAGCAAACTAGCTAAAAACTTTTAATCTTAATGTTGATGTCCCAAATAAACTATACTCAGAAAAGGATGCGGAAAGATTAAAACTGGTGCCTAGTAATTCTAAGTTCTACACTAATGCATGAAAATGGTGCCCTAATAAACCGTGCTCTGATACCAAAAATGATGTGGAACAGGATCAATGCATGCAATCTAAAATTTCTTTCTTTTTTTTTTAATTAGATTTCAGCAACCCAATTCATAAACTATTAGCCAACTCAAATCTAACAGCTATCAGATGATTATATTAAAATCGAATTTACTGTAAGAAACTACCGACAATCGATCAGTTCCTTTAATAAATTTAGAAGAAGGATCGTTGTTGATTAGGAAATCAACACATAATTAGGGCACGTTGTTCTACTTTTAGTTTCCTGCTGTTAAGCATAAAAATTTGGGAACTTAACTGAACCCAATAACGACTTACTCAGAATTATAGTGGAAGGATCACACGGACACAATGCTCGAGAAAAGTCCTGGAAGAGGGAGGCAAGTCCAGGGTCCTGATTCGCTGACGGGTCGTCCTTCGTTGAGACGGATGGAGGAAACCGACAAGATCTGAAACAGAAGTCCCGGGTTAATTGAGGTAGCAGGATGTTTGGGAAACAAAACACAATAATCTATTCAAAGGATAAATAATCCGGACGATGATTCGTCGGATCGGGAAGGAGTCCGGAAGAGAGAGCGGGGAGCCGGATGATGAGCGCCGCCTGCGCTAGAGGAAGTTGCGGAAGTCAGGGGACGCCGCGTTCACTTAGAAGAGAAGGATTTTAGAGAAGGAAGGAAGGTAGGTTCTTGGAATAGGACACCAAGCTCTTTCAAGCAATTCATCAAACAGCTTTTCCTCTATTCATTGATTTTTCATCTCCTTACACAACGAAATAAACCCCTCTTTATAGGCAGGGCAACCAATTACATGACAAAAAGAAATAAATGGACTCATAACCGGTTGATACATTGATGCATCGATGGGCAATAAACGTTCCAAGGAATCGTAGAAAGGATGGCTTCTTCTTGGTTGATAAACGGCAGTGTTTAAGATCCCATGGCAAGTGGGAACCGGATGAGATTTCCTTGAAACAGAGCGGTGGAAGACGCTGTGGGTTGGATCGGTTGAGCTTCTCCATGTGCAACGGCAGGAACCGGCCTTGATGGATGAATCTGGCAGGATGCCTCTTGGGATTCTTCATGGAACGGCTGGAGGGCTTGGAACCGGATGGGTTTCCTTTAGTTTTCTTTTCACCTCTTCGTCTTCTTCGGCTGGAGCTGGAAGAGAACCGGCTTGGGAAGAAGATGACCCGTCGGTGATGGCTTGGGATTCTTCATGGAACGGCTGGAGGAAGATGACTCGTCGGCTGGGAGGAAGATGACTCGTCGGCTGGGATGTGCGATGGAGCCTTGCTTCGTTGGGTTGGGGAAGGTGTGGCCGGCTGGCTTCTGAAAATCCATCGGCTGAGGCTTCTATGAAGACGTGGCTGGAAAGAGCCGGCTGAGGGGAGGAATCGGTGCTGTGAAGTGTTGGGAAGAACCACCTGGGGAGAAGACTTGAAGCTTCATTCGGTTGGGAAGAAACCTCCTTTGAACCGGCTGCGCATGGAAGATGAGTACGGTGCTTTGGAACAAAAACAGGGGAGCTGATGGTTTTTTTTTTTTTGAAGAACCGGTCTTGATGAGTGAACCGGCTGGTAGTTCTTTGGGCTGGTTTATTTTGAATGTGGACTTTATTATGACATGGACTCAATACTATTTAGGCTGGACCGACATTGACTTGACTCAACATTACTTGAACTGGACTTGAATTGGATTGGACCTGACACGAACTTGACTTAAATAAATATCTAGAGAAATAAAAAAAATAAAAACTGGACGACACAAGAAATGTGGACTAGCAGTCAAGCCAAAGTGATGCCGGCTCATTGGTGTCCCCACCACTTCTTCTCCTCCCCCCCTTTCTTCTTCTTTCTTCTCTCATGAAGGGAGGAGGGCGAGCTCGTCGGAATGCTCGGAAGGAATGGATAGCGGCCGACGGCGGCCGGCCTGCGGCGCCCACGGCCACGCCCGCGATCGTGCCCACAGTCATGCCCGTGGCTGTGTCCGAGGCCGCGTCGGTGTCCCGTGGCCGGCGACCCGCGGCCTGCGGCCGGCGCCCGCGACCTACGGCCAAGGCCGGCGGTCGGCTCCTGCGGTTGCTGCCGCAGATCAACCACCGGTAAGCTTTTTTTTTTCTTCCTATTCTTCCTCTTCTTCTCTTTTGTTTTTAATTGTTTCCTTTTCCTATTTTTGTTTCATGGGTAGGCTAGATCTAATCTAACAGAGTATGAATAAAGGGATCAAGGGCTTACCTAGCTCCAAGGGGGAGATGGGGAACTTCTTCTGGCAGCTTGGGCCGCTACCTCCAGCAGCTCGACAGCTCGGCAGTAGTGGCTAGCTGAGAGCACTCCCTCTGACTGCTCGGTGGTGGATCCAAGTGGTCTGCCGTCGCTAGAAGAAAAGAAGAGAGGAAGGCGGTGAGAGAGGTGATGAAGCCCCTCGGTGAGTGATCTGTGGGTTTTTCTAACCTTCTGTGGGAAGAAACGGAGAAGTAGTCGTGGCTCGTTCACCGCCGCGATGCTCGCGGCGGTTGTGCGAGATCTGCAGCCACTCAAGAGGTCGCGGCGTCTCCGCCCTCGTAACGCACATCGGAGTCGGCTGGGCCTGCCGGCTTCAGCTCTTTTTGGGGGCCTATTCTCACATTCTCCCCTTCTTAATAAAAATTTTGTCCTTAAAATTTAACGTTTCTTAATTCTTAAATAAATGAAGATACTTAGTCTTTCATTTAACATTTTTCCACATTTTCGTTGCGCATTCTGATCTAGTCCAACTCTTCAGAGGATCAAATCTCAATATCAATTTGTATTAGCCCTAGTTTCGTAGCATCTATAAGATTAACTTTCTTAAGGTAGATGTTTACACCTAAAGACTGATTTGATTCTTCGTATATGCATTCTAAAGAGGTAGAAACTTAATGGATACATAGAAGTAGAGGAATCAATTAAGCATAATCATTTATAGAGTTGTTTTAGAATGATTACCTATCACTACTTGATCACTTGCACTAGCATTCTGCTGAATCAATGTAAAAGCCGAGCACCAGATTCAGCAGGTTCCGAGTCATTCTTTTTTTTATTTGGGCAGTCCCGTGACAAATGTTCATGCTGACCACAAGTGAAGCAAACTCCTATCTTCTTAAGACAAGGCCCCCATGAGGCTTGCCGCAGTAGATATAGGCCTCAAATCTCTTCTTCTTATTTGCATTACCCCCAATGTCCCTTGGCTTGACATTCTGACTTTCAATCATTCTGGGTCTCTTTGGATCATCTCTTTCCTTCTTTGGCCTCTTCAGATCTGCTTCTACCTTCAGTGCTCTCTAGGACTTCTCAGTAGCTAGTAAAAATCAGGACTGACAACCGGGATTGAATTTCGTCCCTCAAGCCCTGCTCAAATCTGTTAGCTTTGCTCTCTTTAGCCTTCATAAATTGGGGACAGAACCGGCCCAATTCATTAAACTTGTTGGCATATTCAAGCACAATCATAATATCTGTCTGTCTCAAGGATAAGAACTCATTTTTCTTAGTCCTTCTGACCGACTTAGGAAAGTATTGCTCATAGAACATTTTCTTGAATTCATCCCAAGTCAGCTGATCATCATCATCTTCAATTGCAGCTTTCATAGCTGTGTTTGTGCTTGTCACGAGCTGGGCTCGAACCAGCGCTTTCTAGATGCGATGCATCGTCTAGATTTCAACCTTTCTGATCGAGACTTTGGTGACCCGGTTCCCAAAATGGTACTCCGGGGGGGGGGTCGAGATTTGAATGAAAGTATAGTGTACACCCCGGCCGCTTTCTTGGAACTAATTCATAGGGGCTTAGTGTTATAACTATATAAAAATATACAATAGTCCCGCAGAGCCGTATCGGAAAAAGAAAAATGTATTGCGAGACAGCGAATGAGACAGCATACGAGTCTCGCTTAGTCGTGAGCGCTCACCGGGCGGACCGAGTTGGTAAAGACACACAGGTTCCACCAAAACTTTGCATTTTCTCTTAGCATGGGAACAACCAACCTAACCTTGACATCTTCCGAAAACTGCAAAGCATCATACATCTCTTCCATCCCCCGAACCCATGCCTCAGCAGCCAACGGATCGGCTCCACCATGAAACATAGGAGGATTTAGTCTCCGGAACCGCTCATAGTAGGAGTCCATAAGTTGTGCAGGTCAGGTAGTGGCTTGTACCTGCTGTTGCATCTGTTGCTGCATCAGTTGTTGCATATGTTGTTGCTGCTGAAGGAGCTGAGCCATCACGTGACATACTCCAGTAAAATCTGCCTGGGAGGTAGTTGGGCTAGGAGTTTGCTCAACCGACTGGCTAGCAACTCCTCTCCCTCTTGCTCCTTTCCTCCTAGATACAATATTTGTCAAGACTTCCTCCTCTCTGTTGCTCATTTTTACCTATCAAAATGTTAATATCCACCAGACATACGTAATGCTTTAGCTAGTACACGAAAATGCATACCATGATCTTTCTGTCTATAAATAACTGCATGCATTGCGCGATGGATGTGAAGAAGTAGGCCGTTATCGCGGCAATAATGATCCAAGCTAGTATTTGCAGTGAATCCCCCAGTGTTGTAGTCATGCATTACGATAGGAACTCCCAATTCTCTGGCAAATACGGCCTCTCTTCGCCATTCGAAGTACTTACCTCTGCCTTCCTTTGTTTATAACATACCAACCTTTCCAATCACTAATAAAAAAAAAAGAAATTTTCCCGGGAAATGAAATTGAAGCTTTGGGTCATTATTAATATACATATTTGTCGGATGTCCAATATTCAAAATTGGCCTTAAAAGCGCCGCCTTCCGGCCGTTTAAAAAAGAGAGATTTTGGCTTTCATACTACTCTTTTTTGGAGGATCCGAGTGCGGTCTGACTATTCTGATTGAAGCCTTGGATGACCACATTCTCGGGACTGAGGTTCGGAATGTCCAACGCTAGCCTTTTCAACGTGCGGAAGGACATTAAGTTGACTGAAGAGCCAGGATCGATCAAGATTCGACTGATTCTCTCCCTCTCAATCATTCCCGTAACATAAAAAGAGGGCGATTGTGTTCCGCTGTCCCCAGTAGAAGATCATCATCCGTGAAAGTGATCGTTGCAGCATTCCGTTTTTGAATTGCGTTGGGGGAAATCTACCAAAGCTAGGCAGATAGATAGACTCCTTTCCCGCTGCTAAGGGAGAGCAAGAAACTAAATCAAATGATTGTTTTTTCACCAGCGCCCCTTTTTTTTCATGATTAACTAATTTCTTTCTTTTCTATATGCAGAATATAATTGAACATGACTTCGCTACCCATTTCCCTTATTCAAACTTAAAGTTTTTACTCATGATCAAACCTATTGCTCTGATACCACTAAATGTCACACCCCGAATCCGGATCATGACACGGCCCTGCTATTGCAATCTTATGCATACAATAACACGAAGCCACTTAAAATTTCCTAACAAAATTAAATAATTTCATTTGCTAATGTCATAACATTTTTCATGCAATTGGAACAGTACAGAGCTTCTAAAAATTGATTATTATATAGCATTTTCAGTTACCCTAACCCTGAATAACGCCAAGCTCCCTGCTCCTAGCAGTCTTATTCATCTGTAGGAAAAAAAGTAGATAAAAAGATATGAGCTACACAGCTCAGTAAGTAACCAAGTAGTATCTTATTGGATCAAGCATAATTATGCTAATGCAATGTTTAAGAAGCTAACAATTATGGCAAAATAAAGCATTCTATAGATGATATATACAAATCAGGTCATAAAGTAATGCATGTTCCATCAATAAAAGTTCATAAATATGAATATGCATCATATAAAATTCTTGCCATTATTCATAATTTGAAATCTGTACTTGCCATTATTCATGCTTTGAAATCCGTATCCATTATTCATGCTTTAAAATCTGTACTTGCCATTATTCATGCTTTGAAATCTGTAATCGCCATTATTCATGTTTTGAAATCCATACTTCCCATTATTCATGCTTTTAAATCCGTAGTTGTCATATTCATACTTCGAAAACCGTGCTCTCAGATGGTAGTGCGGCTATGGTCACTATTATTATCCGTGACAAGGCCGTAATCTTTACCAACTACTATTACCCGTTGGCAGGACCATATGCCGAGCTATTATAACCCGCTGGCGAGGGCCATAACCTTTGCCAACTATTATTTTCCGTTGGCAGGGTCTACACTAAGCTATTATAACCCGCTAGCAAGGGTCATAATCTTTGACCACTATTATTTTCTGTTGGCAGGGTTTACGCCAAGCTATTATAACCCGCTGGCGAGGGCCGCATGCTGAGCTATTATAATCCGCTGGCGAGGACCGTATGCTGAGCTATTATAACCCGCTATGTCGAGCTATTATAACCCGCTGGTGAGGGCCATACATAGCAATCTGAGAGTTCATAAATCATTATTCTTTTTCATAAATCATATCTTCATATATAGGTTGAAAAGTGACAAATGGCATCGTTATGCATAAATTCATAATCATGCCACAAATATCATTTTCATGCAATCTATCATAATCATAATTCAGACCCAATCATATATTCATGAAGGAATGCTATTTGATCAAATTCATTAATCGCATGCAATCATATGCTTGATCCAAATTTTGAGAAAATACATCTTAACAAATACAATTTCTTTATTTCATACTTACAATTAAACAGTAATTTGAAATCAATAAGATTGTGCCAGGGTTACTTACCTCAGTTCATTCACCAATTTCTAGGTTTAGATGACAATTCTTCAACACCTAGCAATATCATAAACAATCATATTATTTGTTACTTGCTCATTCAATTTTTTATTAATTTATTTAACCTTTATTCTACTTCTTCTATTGCTTTTCCACTTCTAATTATTATATATTATTTCTATATAATCACCCCCTTTTCTTAATTTAAATTTTTAATATTTTTTTAATTTTTCATAACTTACAGCCCATCCCAAGGACTCATATTTCATTTTCAGGCCCATGACCCAATTATAAACTAATCTTTTATTCAGGCCCATGGCCTGATTAAATTTCTGATTCAGGTACTAGACTTATCTTTATTCAGGCCCATGGCCTGATTCAATTTCTGGTTCAGATCTAATCAAATTTTTGGTTTAGGTCTGACCTAATTTCTAATTTAGGTTTAATCAATTTTTTGGTTTAGGTCTGACCCAATTTCTGGTTCAGGTCTAATCAAATTTTTGGTTTAGGTTTGACCCAATATCTGGTTCAGGTCTGACCCAATTTCTGGTTTAGATCTGACCCAATTCTCTTCTCTAGGCCCATTTGCATTCAGGCCCAGAACTTAATTAAATTTTTGGAATAAGCCTTTGGCCTGATTCAGTCACTAAGCCCATTTATATTCAGGTCCCAACTTAATTAGCTAATTTACAATTAGACCCTATTAGTTTTAGCTAATTTATAATTAGACCCTATTAGTTTTAGCTAATTTAAAGGGAAACTTTGACTCAGCCCATATAGCTTATATTTAATTTAACCCTTCTAATTCAGGTTTGGGCTTTTCAGGCCCAGTAGTTTTGAGTTCCCAACTACTTAGCTCAAATCGAGCCCAATCTGATTACAGACCTATTTTAATAAATCGGGTCCTGGCCCATTAAGGTCCTTTCTTCGGGTTTTTTGGTTTTAGATTGGATTATTGGACCTTCAATCCAATAACCCAATTTCACATTTAGGTGCAATTATGACCCATATAATTTCTCCTATGAAGCTCATTCTCTAAGTGCAAACGGCTCTTTAGAGTGAGAAACTCTGAGGAGAGAGAAAGGCTAAACGTGCTAACGGTCTTCTTCGCCGGTGGTGCTCGGTGGCGGAAGATCCCTGTTGAAACTTGGTGCCCGGCGAGCATCCCGTGATTCCAGGTTTGCCTAACACCCAGTGATCATTGGATTGTTGCTTCTTTTCCTTGCAGGGTATCCCAATGGACAAGGCAAAGCGGCCGATGGTGGGGTCGTCGGGCTCGGCCAGGAAGCAGGCATCGGGGACAACGGCGGCAGAAGTAAACAAAGATCTAGCTCCGACGAAGCAATCTGCGGCGCCGCCGTCGAGGTCATGGGCGGAGGTAGCAGCCCAAAACAAAAGTACATCTAAGGGAAAGAAAGGGGACCGATGATGCCGGACCAAATTTTAAATGGAAGCAGGAGAAGAGGGGAAGAGAAGGAGGAAGAAGAAGAGAAGAAGGAGAAGGGAGGAGAAGAGAAGAAGAGGAAACGTGGGGAAAAGAAATCTTTAATTCTTCATTAAAACCCTAATCAACATAAGAGTTCCCTTTAAATAGGGCCCCATAAGAACAATTAAAATAAACCCCTTACATAAAATAATTCCCCACAAATAAGCCCTAAAATGCAAATAAGCCCAGAATAAAATAAACCACAAATAAATTCCTAAACACAAATAAACCCAGAAATAACAATAAGCAAATATGCAAATAAAATGGGGACCTAGCTGATGTCCCCATCAACTCCTCTCGGGTGAGAAAAACTCGACCCTATCGAGTGTAAATCGGGTCGGCTGTCGTACTGCTCCAGAAGATCCGGGTCAAGGCGCTGCAACTCAGCTCGCGAAATCCACGACACATCTGATTCGGGTCGACCTTTCCACCGAACAAGGTAACGTTGGTAGCTTTCTCTCCTGGTAGATATAACCTGCTCATCTAATATATGTTCTATGTGTTCTCTGCGTGCATGAAACTGTGGAGGTGGAGGCTCACTAGCACGTGCTAGAGCAGGGTGATCAACAACAGTGGATGTATCAACAAAAGGGTCAGAAGGAATGAATGTCGATTTCTTGTATGGGACTAAATCTTCAATATTAAATGTCGCACTAATCCCATAGTCTTCAGGAAGATCTACAACATACGCATTCGAACTGATTTTCTTTAGAACTTTGAACGGTCCCGCACTACGAGATTGCAACTTTTTGAACGTCCCCGAAGGAAGTCGTTCAGGTCTAATTCTTACCATGACTGAATCACCTACATTTAATTCTTTATAACGTCGGTGCAAATCAGCAAAGAATTTATATTTTAAATTATTAGAGTGAATAAGTTTGCTGATCTCCTGATGCAATGAATGCAGGTGTGAAGCAAATGATTGTGCAGACTCAGAGACTCTATGTTGATAAGACATGGGAATCAAGTCTATGGGTTGCCTAGGTTTATAGCCATTCACTACTTCAAAAGGACTCATGCCTATGGTCCTATTGACCGAACTATTATATGCAAACTCGGCAGTTGGTAACACGAGATCCCAAGTCCTAGTATGCTCACCTACCAGACATCTGAGAAGACTCTCTAGACTTCGGTTGACAACTTCGGTCTGGCCATCAGTTTGGGGATGATAGGCAGAGGAAAATTTTAATTTGGTACCCATCATGTGCCAAAGAGTTTTCCAAAAATAGCTCATAAATTTAACATTCCTATCAGACACAATAGATTTAGGAAGACCATGGAGTCTAACGACTTCGTCAAAATAGAGTTTCGCAATCCTAGAAGCATCAGAAGTCTTAGAACAT
The DNA here is from genome assembly GCF_051530095.1 of Phoenix dactylifera. NCBI lineage: Eukaryota > Viridiplantae > Streptophyta > Magnoliopsida > Arecales > Arecaceae > Phoenix > Phoenix dactylifera. Next base: position 40,892,837 of record NC_143190.1, on the reverse strand, counting down.
GGGAGAAAATGAGCCATTTTAGAGAATCGGTCCACTACTACAAAAATGGAATCGTGTTTGGTCGAGGTACGTGGAAGCCCTAACACAAAATCCATGCTAACATCTTGCCACGGACAATCAGGAACAGGTAGTGGAGTGTAAAGCCCAGTGTTCTGTTTACGTTGTTTGGCTAATTGACATGTGCGGCACTGAGCGACGATCTTGGCCACGTCTCTCTTGAGACTCGGCCAGAAGAAACGTCTTTCCACCATCTCAATGGTTTTGTCTCTCCCGAAATGCCCAGACAGTCCTCCAGCGTGTACTTTCCATACTAGAAAATCTCTCAAAGAAGTTCGAGGAATACACAAACGGTCGGTGCGAAAGAGATAATCATCGTGTAAAAAGAAATCATCGTGCTCTCTCTCTACTCCATCTCGTAAGGTCAGGTATACATTACTAAAATCGGGACAGGTGGTATATTGTTCCCTGATCCTTTCAAAACCAATTACTTCAGTGCTCATCATGGATAAGAGGAAGATCCGTCGACTGAGCGCATCAGCAGCTTTATTCTCAACTCCAGCTTTATGTTTCAGCACAAAAGTATAGGCTTGTAGAAACTCAATCCATCGGCCATGTCGAAGGTTTAATTTCTTTTGAGAATTGAGATACTTTAAAGCCTCATGGTCTGAATACAGGACAAATTCTTGCGGTAGCAAATAGTGTCGCCAATGTCGCAAAGTTTGCACTACCGCATAGAATTCCTTATCATAGGTGGAATAACGCAACCTGCCGTCACTTAACTTTTCGCTAAAGAACGCGACAGGGTGACCTTCTTGGCTTAACACACCACCTATGCCAACGCCAGAGGCATCACATGCGACCTCGAATACCTTAGTGAAATCAGGGAGGCGCAAGACAGGTGCTTCGGTCATCCTATGCTTAATATCTTTAAATGCTTGGGATGCCGACTTAGTCCAGATAAAGTCTCCTTTCTTCATGCAATCTGTGATGGGAGACATTATTGAACTAAAATTCCTAATGAAGCGACGATAGAAAGTAGCCAGACCATGAAAACTGCGTACTTCGGCTAAGGTCTTGAGCTCAGGCCAACCGACTATCGCGCTTACTTTTTCTGGATCAGCGGAGACACCCTTGGAAGATACTATGAATCCTAAGAAAGTGACGTGATCAGTTAGGAAGGCACACTTCTTAGGGTTTGCAAAGAAGCTTTCTTTCTGCAGGACTTCACAAACCTGCCTTAGGTGTGAGAGATGCAGCTCTTGAGTTTGACTATAAATGAGGATGTCATCAAAGTACACAACGACAAATTTGTTCAAGAAAGGTCGAAAGATCTGTGTCATCACCCTCATAAAAGTACTTGGAGCATTTGTTAATCCGAAAGGCATTACTAACCACTCGTAGAGTCCATCTTTGGTTTTGAATGCTGTTTTCCATTCATCCCCAGGACGAATCCGAATCTGGTGGTACCCACTCTTTAGGTCGATCTTGGAAAAAACTGTAGCACCAGACATATAGTCTAAAAGGTCGTCCAGCCTAGGAATGGGAAAACGATACTTTACCGTGATTTTATTGATAGCACGGCTATCGACGCACATCCTCCAAGAGCCATCTTTCTTGGGAGTGAGGAGTGCAGGTACAGCACAGGGACTCAAACTCTCACGAATATACCCTCGAGTGACGAGTTCGTCAACTTGGCATTTCAGTTCAGTGTGCTCGTTTGGATTGAGTCTATGGTGGGGAAGATTTGGCAGTGACGCTCCAGGAATGAGATCAATTACGTGCTGGATATCACGCATTGGAGGGAGTGCCTCTGGAAGATCAGTGGGGAAGACAGAGTGAAACTCCTCCAACAGAGGAACTACGGCGGCCGGATGTTCGGCATTTGACTCCACATTGATAACTCTAGCCACAAGGGCGAATACAGGTGAATGGCTTTCGATATCTTTCATTACCTCTTTCGAAGTAATGATGTGAAGTGACTCATCTTTTTGTGGCGTAGCACCCTTCTTCTCAGGGCCAGGTTCTCTAGGAGGTAATGAATTCAGTATAATTTTCCGACCCTGGAACATAAAACTACACGAATTTGACCGACCATGAAGTGTGACGTCCCTATCGTATAACCAAGGTCTTCCTAGAATGACTTGACCTACGTCCATCGGAAGGCAGTCGCACCAAATCTCGTCTTTATAAGATAGGAATTGAATCGGGACAAGGCATCTTTCTGAAACCGAAATGGACGTCTTATCTACCCAGGCTACTTTATATGGATTAGGATGAGGGGTAGATTTCAGGCCAAGGCGAGAAACAACTCCAGACGCAATGGCATTGATGCAACTCCCGCTATCAAATAAGATTTTGCATGTTTTACCATTGATCTTAATAAGTGTATAAAATAGGGAGGTTCTTCGCCAGTCTTGTTCGATCTTTGTTTGGGCTAGTGTGCACCTAACCACATGGAGCCTATGGTTTTGGTCATTCCTATCAGTGGGCTTATTTTGGTATTCAGTCTGAACAAACTCTAACCCGGTCTTTTCGTCTCCAAAGTCATCTACAAAATCCTCAATGTTTGGTTCATAGACTTCTTCGACACATTCAGTATCCTGGGTTCCTGCTTCCAGTTCAGTCATTAAATAAGTCTTGGCATTACATTGGGACGCAATATGGCCAAACTTTTGGCACCTGAAACACTGGGTTTGGTTTCTTAAGGGCGGGTTGGACCCTAATATGCCTTTTTCTTTATCAGTTGATGTACTTTGAGCAGGCACCGGGAACGTCCTAGTCGGTGTTTGGCTAGAACCGGGCTGGGAAGGATGGTTGGAGAGTGGTCTGGGTTGTGGGAGATGGCTTTGATTAGGTCGGGCTCACCACAGGGACTCGTAAAAAACTATCCACGTCTTGAGCCAATTGGTATGCCTGGCCAAGGATAGTAATCTCTCGGAGGATCAATTCTTTCTGGATCTCCTCACGGAGTCCTGCTCGAAACCTAGAAAGAGTAACAGTCTCCTCTTCGATTACACCACATCTCATGTGAAACTCCTCAAATTGTGCAACGTAATCGGCAACAGTTGAAGTTCCTTGAGTTAGTTTCTGCCACCTATCCATGAGGCGTTGTCGGTAAGAGAATGACAGATACTTCTCATTCAGTTTCTCTTTCATATCCTCCCAAGTGGTGATGCGTGGAAGCCTCTGGGTCTCACGCCGATGTTCAACGTTATGCCAGTACCAGTGAGCTTGCCCAATAAGCTTCATTTTGGCAAACCGTACTTTTCTATCTTCAGTCATATCGTACCACTCAAAATAATTATCCATGGCTGCTCTCCAATCAAGGTACACGCTCGGCTCTAATTGACCAGCAAATGTGGGGGCTTCTACTCGCACGGTACGAAGTAGTCGCTCGTCAAGATCGCGCTGGTGATCAGGATGATGTTGGTTCCTAGGGGGATGGGGAAAAGCTGCAGGCGGTGTGGTCAAACCAAACTTGGGATAAGCTGCGATTGGGGATGATGGTTCCGGAGTCCTAGTGTGTTGTACTAGAGCACGGATCTCACGTTTGAATTCGTCGTGATCAGCTCGTATTGCAGCTATTTGTTCTAGAATATCTTGTATAACTCTGGGGTCCATGGTGGATAAAGGGGTCTGAGAGTCAGTGAGGAGGTACTCTCTACCACTACGGGTGGGCATACAGGAACTACTCTAGTTGGTGATATGATATGCAATACTATTAATGAACCCTAATTGTCCAAATGTAATGCAGGACAACCTACTGATGCAACCAACTAATGCAACCTACTATGAATTCGGAAATCAGCAAGTTTTCACAAGAATAACTTAAAATTAAATGTTGCTAATTTGTACTTTGGTTATTTCAGAATTAAAGTAGAAAATTAGTCACTATAAGAAGTTAGGTTGCAAACACGTTTTACAGTCATTCAAAGTCTGAAAGTAATCTGATCTATGGATGTTGATGATGTCCTGACACTAAGGTGTGCTAATTTAATATTTAGATTTAATTGGTAGGTAGGACGGGTGTGGTGGAAATTGTTCTAGGTTTTGCAGTTTGACAAGAAAATAAGTTTCAAAATAGGGCTGTCATGCAAGAGAACTAGAACATATTTAGATAAGCAAGCCCAAAGGAGGAAGAACCAATTACCTGTGGTGAATGCAGTTGACCAGAATCGTCTGCTCGTGGAGTCTCGAACACGAAGTTGGCGCCGGGCAGAACTAGCTGGAGTTATGGACCTGCATCTACAGCACAAAGCTTCCTGGGCTGTTGAAATGGGCTGAAGAACACCCTGGCTTGGACCTGAAACAGAGCCTGCGGCCAAAGGCCTTGGGCCGCGCTCAAGGAGACGCGCACGGCCTGGACTAAAATGGGCTTTGGCCTGCAGTGGAGAGAAACGTTGGCGGTCTGTGGAGTGTGATCGGGCCAGTTGAGCTCGGGTGAACTCTGTTGGACTTGAACGGGATGAGGGAGGGGTGCTGTGAGAGGAGAGGGGCTCTGCAGGGGCGGCCGGGCTGCTGGTTTGAGCTCGTGAGAGGAGTCGGAGGTGAACGACGGAAGGGGCGCGGACGGTGGAGCTCTGGCGGCGGTGGCGAGATGAAACAGGAGGCGGCGAAAGGCGGCGGAGGTCTCGGGCGATGGCGCTGTGGTCGACCGCGAGAAGGAGGCGGCCGAGGATGTGGTGGTGGCAATCGGGCGGTCGCGGGAGCGGCGGGGACGGCGACGGTGAGGCGGCGTGGCTCGGTTGACGGAGGAGAAGGCGTCGGCGGCGGAAACCCTAGGGTTTCCGTTCGACAGAAACAAAGGTTAGTTTTTTTTTTTTCCTGAACACGTGCAGGTCACGTGATCTTACGGTTTTTTTTTTTTTTTTTTTGAACCTTAACGGGTTCGGGTTATCGGTTTTGGGTTTCGAATGAAACCCGCTCCGATAACTGTGAAACTCAGCACGTGCGGGTCACGTGCCAAATTTTTTTTTTTTTTTTTTTACTTACTGGATGTGGACCGGGTTATCGGGTTTTGGGGTAACGGGTTTAGAACTTACCCGTTACCACCCGTCTTCAACCTCCCGAACCTCCCGACCGAAACGGGAGGATGACCCGGGCTGCTCGGCGGTCGTTGCGGTGCGATCGAGGGGACCGGCGGCGCAGCCACTAGCCACGGGGCTCTGATCGGCGGCGGCTGCAGTCGGGAAGGAGGACACAGCGGCGTTTGCGGCCGGAACGGAGGGCGAATCGGCGGTTGCAGGCGGTGCGGCCGACGCAGTGGTGACTCCGGCTTCGAGGGACAATGCTGCAAGGAGGGCGGTGACGTTCTTCTTCTTTCCGGCGGCGGGAACCACTCGTGGCCCTTCGACACGCTCCGGCGTCCGTGGTCGACGTACGGCGTAGTATTCGTGCGGCCACAGGAAACCGGGGATCTGTCGGTGCTCGGCCATACACCGGTGGTGGTGGCGTCGGTTGCAGGCTCCGGTGGAGGACCAGAGGCGGCGCGGCTGGGAGGGCTCCGAAGGATCTGATGGAAAGAAGTGGTTGCAGCAGGGAGGGGCACAGTGGAACTGCTCGGCTACGGGGAAGACTCTTTTCTTTTTTCTGGTGAGATCTGAGAGGGAGGACTCGCACACACGGAAGCAGGGCACGGGAGTTCTGCTTTGAAAGAAGAAAGGATCAGAACCTTCCTCGTTTGGCAGGAAGTCTGACAGGGCAATATGTTCTGTTGCTCCAATAAACGGATCGGGCTTTGGCAACAGGGGCAAAACCAGCCTTGCTCTGATACCAAGTTGATGCCAGACCAAATTTTAAATGGAAGCAGGAGAAGAGGGGAAGAGAAGGAGGAAGAAGAAGAGAAGAAGGAGAAGGGAGGAGAAGAGAAGAAGAGGAAACGTGGGGAAAAGAAATCTTTAATTCTTCATTAAAACCCTAATCAACATAAGAGTTCCCTTTAAATAGGGCCCCATAAGAACAATTAAAATAAACCCCTTACATAAAATAATTCCCCACAAATAAGCCCTAAAATGCAAATAAGCCCAGAATAAAATAAACCACAAATAAATTCCTAAACACAAATAAACCCAGAAATAACAATAAGCAAATATGCAAATAAAATGGGGACCTAGCTGATGTCCCCATCAACCGACCTGGTGGCCGGGGGCGACCTGGGCCCTGGGTTACCCACCGGTTGACGGAGGCGGAGGTGGCTCGGTTGAGCCATCACTTCTCGTCGGTCATCGAGCTCCCGGAGGAGCCCATCGCGGCTACTCGCCGGGAGTGGGAGGGTCTAGCATTGGTCGGTCAGAGTCTTGGCCGGCGGGTGCCGGTTGAATGGGTGGCCAAGGATGTGGCCGCCCGGTTGAAGAAAATAGGGGAGGTGGTGGCTGTCACCCTCGCCAAAGATCACTTCGCGTTGCGGCTCCGGGCGCCGGAGGTCCGGGACCGAGCCCTTTTGGAGGGCTCCTGGGTGGTGGTGGGACAGCTTTTGGCTATGGAGCCGTGGGCGCTGGACTTCCTACCCAGGGAGACCCCGGTAAAGACCGTGGTGGTCTGGCTCCGGCTACCGGGGCTCCCCCCGGAGTATTGGTCGTCCTCGACCATCTTGGACATCACAGCCAAGGCAGGGAAGCCAATGGCCATGGACGGTGTCACTGAAGGGCGACGAGCCATGGGGTTCGCTCGGGTTAAGGTGGCTATTGACGCCTCCGAACCCCTCTTCCTAGGGATTCGAATACAGGGGAGGACGAAGGCTATTTGGCAGCCTTTCGTCTTCGAAAACGTTTCGGATCTCTGCGTCCGATGTGGTAGAATCGGGCATCTCGAGCCGGCGTGTGGATTTGGGGAGTTGGCTCCGACCGGCGCGAGTTCATCGGGGGAGGTGGGCTCCGGCCTGATCTATGGCCCGTGGCTGGTGACATCCCGCGCCCGACAGCCACGGGAGAACGGTCCGCCGGAGCAGGGGAAGGTGACCGAGTTTCCTACTGGGTCCCCCTTCCTCGACCTCCTTCGCCGTTTACCCCGTCCAGCCCTCCGGTGTCCTCGTCGGATCTAGAGGGCTGGCAAAAGCCTTCTAAGGTGGCCCGCAGACACTCCCTGCCGGTGGCGGCGGCCCGGGCCCCCGGTGGGCAAGAGGGGAGCTCCCGAGTTGATACGGCCGGCGACCCGATCGTGGGATGGGTCGACTCGGTGCCCTCGAAGATCGGGATCGGGCTGCCGGGGACTCGGGCCGGCCTGTCGGTTCAGGCCGGGCCGAGCTCTGGGTCGACGGGCCAGCCCGAGGTTCAGCCCCAGAAGCGGCATAGGAACCCTGGGCTTTTACTGGAAGTGGGCTATTCCCTGGGCCGGGGTCGGGCGGGCCACAGGGGCGGCCTGGCCGGGCCAGCGACCCGCGGGGCACGTGTGCCCCGCGTGGTTCGCACGGTGAACCGCGCGACGGGCTCTCAGGCCCGTCGCGCGGAGGTTTGTGCGTGGTCCTGCTTGGCTGGGCCTCGCGCGGATGTTCGCGGGAAGGCCCCTGTGGGTGGGGCCTCCCACTGTTCACGGCCCAAACAGGCCTTATGGGGTCCGACATAGGGCCTGTGGCCCAGGTTGCGGGGCCCTGTGCTTGTGGGTTCCACTTTGGGGCCCAGGCCTTGGGGGTGGATCCGTCTTCTGTGTGCCCCACTACTCTAGGCTCTCTAGAGGTGGATATGGGGCAGGGAGATGGTGCCTCTGGTGGGCTAGATTCGGGTGACATGACTTGGACGAGTGAGGTTCCTGTCTGCGTTGACTGCCCTATGAGTGACTCTTTGGCGGGGCGGGATACGCTTGCACTGGTGGAGCCGGGGTAGGTGACTCGAGTGGTCATGAGGGGGCTACTCGCACGACCGTGGATCACTCGACTGTCGTTCAACGGGTGAAGGCGGCAGTGTTGCGAGTCGTGTCCGGGACCAATATGGATGAGGGTCAGCAGGTTGACCCTGATCACGAGGTGGTGATGGACCCTATGGCCCAGAGGGTTGATGTGCGTGTGGCCGACCTCTCGAACTTTTTCCCATGAGGATTCTTGCGTGGAACTGTAGGGGGCGGCAAAACCGGCCTTCATGTCATCTTTTAGGAGGTTGGTCCAGATCCATAGTCCGGAGATCTGCCTACTCTATGAAACACGACTATCCGGTAGGGGACTCAGTTGTGTTTTACGGCGGTTTGAGGTTGACTGGGAGTCATATGCAGTAGATTCCTAGGGGCTGTCGGGGGGCATTGTGGCTCTGTGGAAGCGGGGTGTGGCTACAGTTGACGTATTCCACAACTGCTCCCAACAGGTCATCATGATCATCTCGGAACCTAATGCTGCACCGTGGGTCTTGTGCGGAGTGTATGCTAGTACAAACCATCGGACCAGGAGGGTTCTGTGGGATGAGCTCACCCACTTAATTGCTCAGGGACTTCCGTCTGCGATGGTGGGTGACTTCAATTGCATCCTGGAGGAGAGTGAGAAACGAGGAGGCAAGGCCTTCACTGACACTGTGGATAGGAGGGAGTTTCGCGATTTCCTCTCGCGTAACGGCCTAGTAGAGCTGGGTTTCTCCGGTCCGCGTTTCACTTGGTGTAACAACCAATCCGGACGAGCTAGGGTGTGGGAGCGACTGGATAGGGCTGTTGCTTCCACTGACTAACTCATCAGATTCCTATCCTATAGGGTTAGTCATCTTTCTCGGATTGCTTCGGATCATTGTCCTTTGCTGTTTTCGACGGTATCAGGTTCGAGTCACCAGAGCCCATTCCGTTTCGAGAAGGTCTGGCTATCCTTCCCTCAATCTCGGGACATTGTCCGGGGAGCTTGGGGCCTGCCGGTCCGCGGTGACGCCATGCAGAGGGTTTCACGAAAACTGGAGTTGACCAAGCGACGGCTACGTCGCTGGAACCGTGAGGTCGTAGGTGATATTTTTAGGAAGTTGGAGGATGTGGAGGCTGCGATTGCTGACCTCCAAAGTAGGGAAGATCAGATGGGCGCGCTCCCCGAGGCTGATATGGTGAGCCTCCGGGGTCTTCTCGCCACCCACCACTCGATCCTGCGTCAACATGAGATCTTCTGAAGACAAAAATTCAGAATTCAGTGGGTCAGAGAGGGTGACCGAAACACTAGTTTCTTTCACCGATCGACAGTTATTAGAAGGCAGAGGAACACTATTTGTTCCTTGCGAGATGACCGGGGCCACTGGGTGGAGGATGATTCGGTGATCAGCCATATCCTACTCGAGTTCTTTCGCTCCCGTTGGACGGAGGATAGTGGGTCTGACGTTGCCGGCCTGCTCCCGAGAGCTGAATCCCATATCGGGGTGGCTGAGAATGCACTGTTGGTTCGACCAGTGTCGGAGGAGGAGGTGCGAGAGGCTATCTGGGCACTGGGTGAGGACAGGGCTCCGGGCCCAGATGGCTTCCCTCCTTTTTTTTTCTGGAGATACTGGAGTATCGTCCGGATCGCAGTGGTAGAAGCGGTCTTGTGTTTCTTTAGTCGGTCAGGTATGCCTGACGACTGGAAGGCCACATTTGTCACGCTGATACCTAAGCGAGTAGACGCGTCCGAGCCGAGCCACTTTAGACCGATCAGTTTGTGCACTATTTTATACAAAGTTGTGGCAAGAATACTGATGGATCGTATGAAGCCCTTTCTCTCCGGCATTATTTGTCAAGAGCAAGGTGCTTTTGTTGGAGGTAGGAGCATTTCCGATAACGTTATGGTGGCCCAAGAGATGATGTGGAATCTTCGACGGGCCCCAAAGCGATGAAGCCTGATGGCTATCAAGCTGGATATGGAACGAGCTTACGATAGAATCAGGTGGAGTTTTCTTAGGCTAGCTTTGGAGAGTCTGGGTTTCCATGAGACCTGGATTGGTTGGGTTATGGGGTGTGTCTGGAGTCCGTGGTTTTCTATCTTGATCAACGGCTCTCCGTCCCCACTCTTTAGTTCTACTATGGGGCTTCAGCAGGGATGCCCGCTATCCCCATACTTGTTCATCATCTGTTCTGATGTCTTGTCTCGATCACTGCGGGCTGCGTGTGCCGCCGGTGAGTTGGAGGCTTACGTCCCAGCTCTAGAGGCCCAGCCGATATCACATTTACTTTTTGCCGATGACTGCCTCCTCCTGACGCGTGCCCGCATAGCAGATGCCCAGGCTATTAGGCGGGCTTTGGCCGCCTATTGCTATGCATCTGGCCAGAGAGTGAATGCCCAGAAATCCTCCATCTCCTTTAGCCCGAGTTCGCCCCCCGGGGTTCGACGTGAGATTCGGAGGATTCTGGAGATGCCCGAGCAGGACGGGACCTGGACATACCTGGGCATTCCGATCACAGGTAGGAGACTGCGTGTATCCGAGTGTTTCGGGATGGTGCAACGGATCCAGAGTAGGCTAGAGGGATGGCGGGCAGCGTCTCTATCTATGATGGGTAGAGTAATGCTGATTAGATCTGTTCTGGGCTCTATGCCTATCCATCTCATGACCAACACGGTAGTACCTAGATAAGTCCTACTGAAGATCGAGCGACTGATTCGGGGCTTCTTATGGGGCTCGCACGGTGGGGGCCGTGGGGTGCACCTGGTGGCATGGAAGAGTATTTTCCTCCCTCTCAGGGAGGGTGGCCTTGGAGTGTTGTCTCTCCTGGAGAGACGAGAGCTGCTCCTCGCCTGGCATGCTTCCCGCTTCATCCTGGAGCCGCAGGGTTTCTGGAGCCGGATCATGACTGCCCGCTATGGGGGGTAGGCCAGGAGGGCGGGGTTCGAGGTGGGCGGAGATGTTCCTTTTTATGGCGTGAGATAGCGAGATATGTGCCTATGGTGTCGGATCACACCCGATGGCTGATAGGCGACGACCGTAGCATCGATGTGACCGGGGACCCTTGGGTTGATGGCCTCCCCCTGCGCCGTTGGCCGACTACTGTTAGTGTCGAGGCTGGGGAGGGTCTACATGTTTGTGATCTTATGACCCCCAGGGAGGCCGGCTGGGACGAGATTCGATTAGCCCGTTTCTTCGGGGAGCATTTGGCATAGCGGGTTCGCTCCCTCCCTCTGCCACAGAGCGGTGGACCAGATGTACGAGTGTGGAGTTCCTCGACCAGTCCCAGAGTCTTGATGGGTTTCCTTTCCCGCATTCTTAGGCGGGAGTACGAGCTTGGTCCTGATTGTGCCTGGATCTGGCAATTGGGCCTCCTTCCGAGGGTTGCGTTGTTCCTTTAGAAGATGGTCTGGGACCGTCTTCCAACGAAAGCAGTACTTGGTGGACGAGGATTGAGGATCCCCCTGGAGTGTGGGGTTTGCGGTGTGGCCAAGACGGTCGACCATGCCTTGTTTCGGTGCTCATGGGCGAGGGATACTTGGCGTCTGGCAGGGGTTCCGCAACTGGTGTAGAGCTGTAGGGACCAGTTCTTACAGGCCATGTGCCAGGGCTTGGAGTCCCCAGCGCTTCGTCAGGTGGTGACTCGAGCGAACTGTACCGCCTACCAGATCTGGTTGGCCAGGAACGCTCGTATATTCGGCAAACGATGTATGTCTCCGAGATTCGTGGTCGAGAGTGCCCATAGTCAGGCAGCAGAGATGTGTCACACCTCCACCGTCGGAGGGACCTTGACAGCTCGGGACATCTGGGGCTCCCACCCTGCTTCGGCAGTATCCCGCACGGTGTTTTTCACCTGGGAGCCCCCACCACCGAGTTTCCTCAAGGTCAACTTTGATGGGTCAGTCCTGGATGGTGGCACGAGGGAGGTGTGGGTTTCGTCATTCGGGACCCTTTCGCTAGGGTTGTGGCTGCTGGTGGCAGTCATTTATTTGACACCTCGATCCCGAGCGCGGAGCTGAGAGCTGCCTAGGCGGGCCTACGACATGCCTGGTGTGTGTTACATGCTAGGTCTATCATCCTAGAGGGTGATTCAGCCACCGTTATCAGTTGGATCCGAGAGGGTCTTAGGGGTGACGATAGTGACCACCCATTGCTCCGTGACATTTGGGATATGGCGAGGGATGGATGGGCCTTTCAGGCCAAGCATATCTACTGTGAAGCCAATGGTGCTGCGGATTGGGTGGCTGCGTATGTAGCTTGCCATTCCGGAGACATCTTGTGGACTGGAGATGGGGAGCGGCCTTTGGCACTCCAAGGTATCCTATTTTTTGACTTTATTGGGTGTATCCGTACCCGTTAGGTATAACCCATCCGTATTAGCAAGAAAAAAAAAAAAAACTTCTTCTCCTTCTTTCCTTTTTCTTTTTCTTCTCCTCTTCTCTTCTCTCGACTTCTTCTCCTCCCCCCCTTTCTTCTTCTTTCTTCTCTCGTGAAGGGAGGGGGGCGAGCTCGTCAGAATACTCGTGAGGAACGGGCAGCGGCCGACGGCGGCCGGCCTACGGGGCCCACGGCTGCGCCCGCGGTCGTGCCCGCAGCCGTGCCCATGGCTGTGTCCGAGGCCCTGTCGGCGTCCCGTGGCCGGCGCCCGCGACCTGCGGCCGAGGCTGGCGGTCGGCGCCCGCGGTTGCGGCTGTGGATCAACCACCGGTAAGCTCTTTTTTTTTTCTTCCTATTCTTCCTCTTCTTCTCTTTTGTTTTTAATTCTTTCCTTTTCCTATTTTTGTTTCATGGGTAGGCTAGATCTAATCTAACTGAGCATGAATAAAGGGATCAAGGGTTTTTACCTAGCTCCGGGGGGGAGATGGGGAACTTCTTCCGGCAGCTCGGCAGCTCGGCAGTAGTGGCGAGCTGAGAGCGCTCCCTCTGACGGCTTGGTGGTGGATCCAAGTGGTCTGCCGTCGCTAGAAGAAAAGAAGAGAGGAAGGCGGTGAGAGAGGCGATGCTCGCGGCGGTTGTGCAGGATCTGCGGCCACTCAAGAGGTCGCGACGTCTCCGCCCTCGTAACGCACGCTGGAGTTGACTAGGTCTGCCGGCTTCAGCCCTTTTTGGGGGCCTATTCTCACATTCAGAAGTAGCTATTGATTTTTTCCAAAGGAAGTTTCGACATGGACTTGAAGAGAGTACTAGATCTTCATAACAACTAGACTTTGATAATTCACCTTCCTTGCTGACTTAGGCTATCTTTTATCAACATTATTGGACTTCAATCTATTAGATTTTCCAACAGGACTGATTACCCTTCTTTTGAAGGCTGGTTATTTAGCCTTGAATGGAGGACAAAGCAGCTATTGATTTTTTCCGTAGGAAGTTTCGACATGGACATGAAGAGGGTACTAGATCTTCATAACAACTCGACTTTGATAACTCACCTTGCTTAACTTTCCATCAGTGAATCTTCTCATGAACCCTAAAATTATAAATGACTTGAATCTTCTCAACAGGCCCAAATTAGGAAAAGAAATTTAATTGTCCCTTTTAATATTTGAAATTTGACTGCCGTTAAAATAACTTAAAAAGAAGCTGCAGCCACTGCCTCTTATTTATACATATTTACATGAGCAGGCTGGTTTCTGTCGCTTGCTTGTGCCCCCATGGATACTGACATAGGGCCATGTTCCTCTCTCTCCATCTTCCTTCTATTCTTTCTCTTCTCTTCTCTTCTCTTCTCTCAACATCCAACACTGTGGAGCAACTGATAGCATCTCTCTGGGCCAGTCCGTCTCCGGAAACCAGACCATAGTGTCCAAAGAAGGCAACTTTGAGCTGGGGTTCTTCGCACCAGGTAACTCCCGTAACTACTACATAGGTATCTGGTACAAAACAATTCCTGTCCAAACTGTAGTCTGGGTGGCGAACAGAGCAACACCCATCTCCAACACCTCCTCTGCCGAGCTAAAATTCTCAGAAGATGGCAAACTAGTCCTCAACAGTTCCAAAATCCCAGTTTGGTCATCCAATTCAACTCCATCAACCTCGAATTCCACGGTTGCAGTGCTTCACGACACGGGAAATCTTGTTATAGGAAATGGGTCGAACGCTACAATTTGGCAGAGTTTTGATCACCCAACTGACACCTGGATGCCAGGAGCAAGGCTTGGAGTGAATAAGATCACAGAGGAGTATCAGAGCATCACTTCATGGGAGAATCCTGAGAACCCGGCCCCCGGGCCATTCGCTCAAAGTATGGACCCCGATGGATCCAATCAGATTGTATTGTTGTGGAATGGTTCTGAAATTTATTGGAGGAGTGGGCTGTGGAATGGCCAGTACTTCACTGCAGTCCCCGGTACCAGAGCACACGCTCGCTTCCACTACACTTTCGTCGAGAACAAGCAGCGGAAATATGTCATGTATACCATCCTCGACAGTTCTTTTATCACTCGGACTGTGATTGATTCATCTGGGCTGGTAAGGCTATGGTATTGGGTGAACAGTACCCAGAAGTGGCAGCCACTCGTTACTCAACCTTTGGCTCAATGTGTTGTCTACTCTCTATGTGGAGCTTTCGGTATCTGCGACCAGAAAAGCTCGAATATTTGCAGGTGCTCCCATGGTTTCGAACCAGCTTCATTAAAAGAATGGGCGTTCAATGTTTGGAAGTTCTTTTTTTTACCAACAGCGCTCGCTGACTGAGTCCCAGGGGCCAGCCCGTCCCTAAAACTGCTGCTCGCTTCTTTAGATTAGTACTCCCCTCACTCAACCGGTGGAACAGCTTCCCGAAACAGCGAGAGAAGCCGGAAAAGCGGAACTCGGGGAGCTGGGTGCGTGAGGAAAACCAGTTTAGGATGCAGCAATAAAAGCTCGACCGGTGGAGAAGGGGACAGATTCGTTGAGATGACCAATATGAGATTGCCCGCCAATCCGCAGAGCTTGACTGTTGGGAGTGCTACAGACTGCGAACAGTCTTGCTTGAACAGCTGCTCTTGCAACGCGTATGCTTATGTGAGTGGATGCTCAATTTGGACTGGGGACCTCCGGAACCTTCAACAACTCTATGATGATGATAGTGGATCTGGAACTGATGAAATAAGGGAACTGAGAAGTTCGCAGCTGAAACATTAGTGAACAGTAACTGGCATGGCATGGTGCCAGTTACTGATACTCCTCTGGAATAGTAGCAGAAAGAGAAGAAGAAGAGGAAAAGAATTTCATTTCATTTCAGTAGTCCATAAGATGGAATACAGGGGAGATGCTTATATAGACTGAAAGATGAATCTTCCGGAAGGAAGATCTGTTACAGTTTGTTAAGGAAAACTGATTCAGTTGTTGAATTCCCATGTGAGGAAGATGCTAGAAGGTGTGATGCTTGCTGTGCAGCAGAGGTTGATTTGGATGAGTGCATCTGTAAGGCTGGTGACAAACCGGAGGGTTGTAACAGGAACTGTGTATCTCCGGCTCGCTGTCTCGGGTGTTCTCGTCGGACTAATTTGGGCGTTTCAAAGGAGGAAACGAATTCGGATGGCAAAACAAGTCGAGGGTTCTTTGATTCAGTTTACATATGGCGATTTGCAGCGTGTGACCAAGAACTTCTCTGAGAAGTTGGGCAGCGGAGGCTTTGGCTCTGTTTTCAAAGGGACATTAATTGATTCAACCGAAGTAGCTGTGAAGAAGCTTGAAGGCTTGAGACAAGGGGAGAAGCAATTCCGAACCGAAGTGAGCACATTGGCTGCTATTCAGCATGTGAATCTGGTTCACCTTCGCGGTTTCTGCACCGAGGGCAGCAAAAGGCTTCTAGTTTATGAGTACATGTCCGGAGGTTCCCTGGACTCTCCATCTTTTTCAAAACAAATCCACGGTTCTGGACTGGAAGACGAGGTATCAAATTATTCTTGGGATTGCGAGAGGATTAGCCTACCTCCATGAGAAGTGCAGGGAGTGCATCATACACTGCGACATAAAGCCAGACAACATACTCCTCGACAAGGACTTCTGCGCCAAAGTTGCAGAGTTTGGCATGGCGAAGCTCATCGGTCGCGACTTCAGCAGGGTGCTGACAACCATAAGGGGAACCATTGGCTATCTGCACCCGAGTGGATTTCAGGCCTGCCAATCACCTCCAAGGTTGACGTCTACAGCTTCGGGATGATGCTTTTTGAGCTGATATCTGGCAAGCGAAACGCATCGCACTCTGCAGATGGGAGCAAAATCTTTTATCCGTCCTGGGCGGCAACAAAGGTCGTTGAAGGCGATATATTTAGCTTATTAGACCAGAGATTGAATGGTTCTGCCGACCTTGAAGAGCTAACCAGAGTCTGCAGAGTTGCTTGCTGGTGCATTCAAGGCTCTGAATCTAACAGGCCAACAATGGGACAGGTGGTGCAGATCCTGGAGGGAGTCCTGGAGGTGAGCTTGCCGCCAATTCCTAGGTCTCTTCAGCTTCTCGCGGAAGATCAGAGCCAAATTTGTTATCATTTGTCATCAACTGATATATTATGTTAAATAATTTAATATTATATTATATTAAATTATTATACTATAGTATATAATATTATATTATTATATTATACTAATATTATATTATATTACAGCAATATTATACTATATCGTATATTTATGTATTAATACATATTTATCATTTGTCATCAACTGAATACAACGATCCACTTGATCAATCTCAGGATTTCCTTCAATAGGTGTCAAGCTGTATGGGGCACATGGTTCTTCGCTGAGCATGTCAATAACATGTAACGGGTTGAAGAAGAGCTTATAGTTGTTATGATCCATTGATCCTTAAGATGGATGTTTGTATGAGGGTGTATCGTTCTATAGTGGCTGCAGTATCTTTGTAGTGGCATAAAGTTCATGGATATCTCTTGTTATAAAGATAGGTTAGATATGTTATGAAGTTTTCAACTCATCACTTTCCAAGCATGAGTTATATAGATATGTTAGATACACGAGTAAGCTGGCAACCACCGGATGTACCTCTTGTTGAAGACAATGTTCAAGACCTGCTTATCTATTTATTTTCAAGGCATTTATTTCAGAATTTCTCCGTTTTACTGCATCACGTCAACAATCATACCACCGGATGTTAATTAGAGGTGGCGGCGGCTTTTTCCTCCCTCCCGCTTCTTTCATAGACGAAGAAACGACGTAAGACCATGAAAATAAGAATTAAGAAAATATATAACTTCCTTCTTTAATCGCATGCAATTTATTTCTATCTTGTGCTTAAGAAAATAAGAATTGAAGACTGCTGGTGGCGGGCATTCTTTTGTAGGCTCTACAATATATGGCATTCATCTGATCCATGTGCTTTTTTTCTAGCTAAGTAGGCTTGTATTATTAGCTCTTCGCTAATAAAATAAAAGAATCAGAGGCCGACAAATGATTATTTCAGTTTCAAAGAAAAACAAAGCTGATTGACCCGGTTATATGGTACAGACAAGCGTCGGCGGCCATGTATATAGCCCGAGGAACCCATCTATCAATGTCACACACGGGTAATTCAATTTCACTGGCCTTTAATTAAAAGAAAAATAAAAAAGAAAGAAAAACATTAATCATAAAAATAAAATGTTACATTCAAAATATATAATAAGTTTAAGAATTGTATGTGCTGCCGCCCGTCCTAAAACCCCAATGCAGACCAACTCCGTAGACCTGCAAGATACTAGGCAAGGGCCAAAGAGCACACCAGATTGGTTCTGGCCGAACCCTCCGATGTTTAAGTCAGAAAAAAATAATTTTTCTTCCTTCTAACTTTCCATCAATAACCTTTTCTAACTTAAACATCATAGGGATAATCTTCTATAACTTAAGTATTGAAAAATCCGGTTAGAGCCAATCCGGTTAGCTCTTTGACCTTTGCCTATTAACTTACAGATCCACTGAGACGGTCCGTATCGGCATCGCCCTGAGACTAGCAGCAACCATGTGGATTCCAAAAGTCTCATTTCTAGTTGAATAGGACACTACTTATAGTACAAGTTCGTCTGAAGAAGAAAAAAAAGAAACATTAGTGATATTTTAGGCTTTTAGTTGCCCTATACATGATAGTGTCCTCAAGACGGAATTCTTACTCTCTGCAAATTATTCTAGCTTGTCGTCATCATATAAATGGGAATCTATGGGGGAGACAGAAAGAAGACAAGCAACTGCTAACAGACAAAAAGAAGAAAGTATGTCGTATTTACGATAGGTGCTTTTGCCATGCGGAATACAAAATTTGATTTTTTTAAAATTCTTTTCCATTTAAGTATATTATATCCATCATACTATTTGATCTATGACAGATTATTGTCTAAAAATTACTATTATTCCATCAAACTTCATCAGTTACATCCTGTTTACGTCAAACTTATGAATTAGGGGTCAATGAACCATAAAACATTCATTATTACCTGTAAATAATTATTTCCAAATATAATTCACTTATAATTAACAAGGTTTTGCCGATTTTATCTAAAAATTTAACTAAAGGGCAATAAATAAATAAATCTATAGTTATTTTTCCAGTAACACAACTGCCATATGAAAACTACAGACTTCCATGCATTCTGACGCAGGAGAAGCAGGTCGAAGCAAACATGTCGCCTTCGATGAAGGATGGAAGAGAAAAAACAAGCACGTTGCTCTCTTGTGATCACACCAAAAAGAAATTTGTGGAACAATTTTATTACTCAAAACTATAGATGAATCCAATACAAGGGAGTGGGACCTTTATATAATAAGGGTGAGCCATACATAAGTAGAAAGACAAGAAAAATAAAGCAAAAAGTTTAGGGCAATAATTCTAAAAATACTGAAAATATTCAATGGGTTGGTTGGTTTTTTCTTCTTTAATTGGATTCTCCAAACTATGTGCGGTTGAGATCGCGGGTAAAAGATTTGGAGTGGAGGCCTTGGTTGACCTTTCTTTCTTTGGTTGGATTCTTTAAACTAGGTGTGGCTGAGATCGTGGGCAGGAGATTTGGAGTGGACGCCTTGGTTGGCCTTTTCTTCTTTGGTGAGAGGCAATAGCAACAAATAAGAGCAATAACATCACCAATAGCATAAGATATCACCACACTATATAAAAGTGACCATCCCAAGTTTTCAATTCCCATATTAACTTTATAGGTAAAATCTTCATCGGTTGTTACGTGCATTTGCACTATCAGCATCCTAACTAGTAAATGTCAAAACTTGTAAAACATGATCTGGGCATATTAATTAAAGAAGGATGCAACTGAATCAGAGATATCCTACATAAACACTAAATGCAATATTTTGCCCTGAAAGGGGATGTGTGTAAGTATTTGCATTTAGAATTAAAAACTAGTCTCACCGAGCCAAATGTCCGGACTAGTTCAAACTTAATAGACATCGGATGACATGAAATTAAACTCGGTCTCATCGGCCCGAGTGGCAGGATTCATTTAAAGCTGGGGGAGGTTTCAGTTTCAGAGACCCGAGTGCCAGGATGCTCAAACTCGACGGAAACTACGCAGAGTAGCAATACTGGTGGGTTTCCCTCTCTTTCTCTCAGGTAAAAGGAAAAAGAAAATAATGTGAGTCCGAACAAATCTCGTGAAACTTAAGTGCCACAACTAGTTGATGTAGAACGGTAAAACGGCACAATTCAGTCGTTCTGCAACCTCCATATATACCACCACCAATAATCATGCAAATAATAGAGAGGCGAGGCTTAGCTTTTTTCCTTATCAATCACCAAATGTGCCATCTGTTGATATGTAAGGGCTCGTTTGGTTCGCGGAAAAAGAAGGGAGAAAAATATAGTCAACAGAAAAGTAAAGAGATGTCTCTTGTTTGGTTGGAGTTTTCAAAGGAGAAAAATGAAAAAGTTGTATTCCTGTAGAAATATGATTTCCACGTTTCTCGAAAAAGTCATTCCCATAAAAAACATGAGAAAGTTATTTTTCTGTGATCCGAAAATTGAAATATTTTTATTTTTTTCAAAAAAGCCCTTCAGCACCAAATCAAGAATCCTTATTTGATTCAAAGCATTAAAGATTTAATTTTTACTAAAGGTATAATAAGAGTTACACATAACTTTTTTAGAAAAATGGATGGACATAGGTACTCTAAAAATTTGTCACTTTTTTATGGTCAATCAAATATATCAAAAATATTTTTTCAGGCATTCTCTTTTTAGAAATCTATATTTCAAAAATCTTATTTTTATGAAAAAAAAAATTCACGGGCCAAACGAGCTATAAAAGATGGGCAGTAAAACAAATTAACAGAGGTATTGTCTCGCTTTCTTTTCTCCTTTTCTCCGTCCCTCTTAGCTCATTCAGGTGGAATGTCACAGTCAAACCCTTGCTCTCTCTATCTCTATCCTTCAGTATTTAATGCAAGCAAAGCATAAAGTGCGATAAATATGTTCATGATGTCCCAACTCCCAACGTCTATCACAACGTCATTCTTGACTTCTTTTTTTTTTAAGATTAAGGGCGGCTACACTTTCTTAATTTTTAATCTATTGCATGAGGGTGACGACAATCAATATCAAACTCTTGACATTTGTTCCTAATATTATTATTATTTTTATATAAAGTCTATACACTAATACATATAATGGTGTACCAAATATAATTTTTTTTCTTTTTTTACAAATATTTATTTTAATATAGTATTAAATCCACCAATCACTTATACAAGACGGAGGTCATGGATAACTCGTCAAACTCCTTCGTCTGTCATATGTCAAGATTTATTCGACTTAAGTTCGAGAGTGGAAAACTCCTTTTCCACTGTACATACTGCCCCGGCCGAGGTCTCACGAACTCAGTCTCATTAATCACATAGGACCACTCCTTATCTACCAAGATCGATAGATTCCATTTACATGCATACCCTACTCCTACAGTGAACCTACTGCAGTCAAACTACAGCAACCTCTCTGTGAATAGCCGAAACACCGCAGGTCAAAGGATCAGTCACACTACTGCAACATCAAGTAAGTCACTGACGAGTGAATAGACATCCAAATGACTTCTTGGTTTGGTCACGCTCAGTACACTTGTTCTCTAACAAACACCTGCACTATCACTCCAGTGTCCCTACACTGTGGACTCGAGACTCATCCATCCAAAAGAAAAACGATCTGTGCACTAATTTGATCGGATCAATCACCATCCTCGTGATGTTCTATCGATCAGGAGCATTTAGGAATTAATCACCAATGACACATGGCTCAAATTCTTAACTCTTGAGAATATGTATCATCTTATTAATTTCTAGGACAATTCATCTAACACATGCCCTTAGCGTTCGGATATGAAGACGGAGGTCTCCATAATAACCAACTCTTCCTGACCAAATGAGAGGAACCTCTTAGGACTCATTTGGTTAACGAAATTTTTTTTTCACTGGATTATTTTTTTAAAAATAATTTCTATAAATATGACGCTTGAAAAAATGATTTTGGTATATTTGATTGATCATAAAAAAGTAGCACATTCGAGAATGGCTTATGTTTGGTTAGCATTTACTTTTCTGAAAAAAATATATAAAATATCTATTATAAATATAATAAAGAAAAAAAATATTATCCATGAATTTTGATGGCTTAAGGGTACTTTTGAAAAATAAAGACCCTAATTTTCAATCGGTAGGAAAATAACTTTTCCATGTCTCCCATAGATTTTTATTTTATAGAAAACATAGAAACCTTATTCTCATGAAAATGCTACATTTTTATCTCTCTTTTTTTAACTCAAACTAAATAAAAATTATATTTTTTATTTTTTTATTGACGATACTTTTTTTTCCTTTTATCACGAAGCAAGGAGCCCTTAATTTCTTTACCAACCATTCACAAGTTGTCGTCACCTAAATAGACTATTCCTAACGGCATTGAAGGGCAATTGATACGTTATTTAATATTGGATAAAACTGCATTTTTTTTTTTGGTAAAACAGCTACTCATCTCATATAGCTCGAATGTGAGTACAACCCTCCAAATCACAGGAAAGTAAAAAGTACAACTGTGGAGGGACGTCTACATCAGACGTCCACAGAAAATCACCAGAGTGCCGGGCGACGTAGGAGGCGACCCAGTCTGCTGCACGGTTCGCCTCCCTAAACACATGTACCGCCTGAAAGTCAACCATCATCTGAGCCACCCTACGGGACTCTCGGATGAGGGGGTGGCCATCCCCAAACCGATCCACTCCCCGAATCCAATCAATCACCACCGATGAGTCACCCTCGAGGTACACCCGCTCGGCCCCGAGTATCTGCCTCGCATAGGATATACCCTCCGAGGCTGCCTGCAGCTCTGCTCCAACCACTGTAAATCCTGGCGTGCGCCGTCCTCCTGCTGCTATCATCCTACCGAGATGGTCCCTGATCACAAATCCGACCCCTCCACACATACCATCTACCGACCTGCTGCCGTCAAAATTCATTTTGAGATAGCCAGGGGGTGGGGTGCCCAAAAAACAAGGGCAAACCGTGGCGCTGAAACAGCGTGATGAGCACCCCAGATGTCCCTGACCAGCCCAGAAGTGACTACCGCAGCTGCCCCAATAACCTCCCTCGCAAGCAGCATCGCTCGGTCTACCACCATCCTCGAAGGCGACCTCCTCCCCTCAAATATACCGGTGTTCCTGTCCAACCATATATGGTAGGATAGGTACGCCACAAAAATCCCTGCCTTAGCAGATCTGGGACGCCTCATGGAATCTCTCAACAGATGGATCAGATCCTGAGTCGAAATCACCGAGGTCGGTAGCGGAATCGGTGACCTCCTACATATCTCTCGGGCCCTAGGGCACTGCAAAAGAACATGCTCCATAGTCTCCTCGATATCTGCACACTCCTCACAACACTGAGAGATCCTCATACCACGCCGAGCTAACAAACTCCTAGTCGGAAGGCAACCCCAAGCCACCTTCCAGATGAAGAGTGCCACTCGCGGATGAACCCGCATCCTCCATATCCACCGCCCCTCAATCTGTCGAACTGGCTCCCTTCTAATCAATGCATGAAGATCTCTAGCTCGCACCCGTGACCGCCCCGTCGATATCCATACTAGCCTATCCGCCTCCCCCAGTAGGGGTCGCTCGGGCCAAGACCAACTCTGCCAACTGCTCCCCAAATATCTCCCGAACCAACTCCTTCCTCCATCGCCCCCCCTCAGCATCCAATAGGTCACTGACCCTCCACCCTGCTAATCTCGTCGAGTCCACCATGGTCGGCATACAGCAAAGCGGTAATTCAGTCACCCACCTATCCTCCAGCACATCGATAGACCGACCGTCGCCAATAGCCCATCCGATCTTCGGAAGCACCACCGTAGCTCTGGCACACATCTCCCTCCACACCGGGGAATGACGACGTCCCACTCGCACACCCGGTACCAAGGCGCCGTACTTAGCCCTCATCAGCGAGGACCATAGACTCTCGGGCTCAAGCACAAATCTAGCCACATGTCTGGCTACTAACACCTCACGCCTCACTACAAGGGCTTGAACCCCCAGTCCACCACAGCTAGTCGGCTGGCACACCACCTCCCATGCCATCAAGTGAACGCCACCTCTACCACTGCTCCTCCCCCATATAAAATCCCTGAACAACTGCTCCAGGGATCGCAGGAATCTCACCGGGACAATGGCATTGGAAAGTAGATAGACAGGAACCGATGTAAGAACCGAACGCACCAAGGTGGTCCTCCCCGCCATAGATAATGTATGCATTTGCCACCCCGCTAATCTGTGTCTGATACAAAGCTCGATAGGCAAACAATCCCCACTCCGCAGCCGCCGGTCAGACAATGGAATGCCCAAATACGTCATCGTGCCCTCCTGCTCACCCACCCCCAAAGTCTCCAATATCAAGTGCTTCATCGCCAATCTAATCTTCGGGCTAAAAATGATAGCTGACTTGGTCAAGTTGACCCTCTGTCCTGATGCTGCACAGTAGTCCCGAAGAATCTGACCTATAACCCGGGCCGCCTGCCGCATCGCCCTGGCGAGAAGCAAACAGTCATCGGCGAAGAGCAAGTGAGATATCGCAGGGGCCCCAGCCACCGGTCTATAAGCCTCCAACTCCTGAGTGTCCACTGCCTGGCGTAGGGATCTGGACAAGACATCTACACATATAATAAACAATAGCGGGGATAGGGGGCAGCCCTGGCGCAACCCTCCTGATGACACAAAGAACCGGGATGGCGTACCGTTCACCAGAATGGCAAAGGAAGGGATCCGAATGCAGCCCATAACCCATCTAATCCATGTCTCAGGAAAGCCAAACCCCTGCAGGGACTGCTGCAAGAAATTCCATCTCATCCTGTCATAGGCCCGCTCCATATCAAGTTTGATCCCCATCAAGCTACCCCTCATCGGGGCCCTACCGAGATCAAACATGAACTCCTGGGCAATAAGCATATTGTCAGATATGCTCCGCCCCTCCAGGAAGGCCCCCTGCTCAGGACCGATAAGTCTAGGGAGAACAACTCTCAACCTAGCGGCAATGATCTTCGCCGTAGCCTTGTATAAGGTCGTACAAAGGCTAATCGGGCGATAATGACTCGGCTCCATAGCGTCCTGCCGCTTCGAAATCAAGGTAATAAAGGTCCGTTGCCAATCTACTGCCATCACTGCCGTATCAAAAAACTGCTGTATGGCCGCCGTCACATCTCGTCCTACAATCATCCAGTATCTCTAGAAGAACAGCGGGGGAAAGCCATCCGGCCCCGGGGCCTTGTCCCCCTCTAGGGACCACATCGTCTCTCTGATCTTCCTCTCCGACACCGGCCTAATCAGTGCATCAGTCTCATCCTCAGATACCCCTATCGAAGGCGGTGGAACATCCACAGGTCTCCCCCCTATAGTCTGTTCAGTCCACCTAGCCCTGAAAAAACTCATCACAGTCCTCTGAATTACATCTGGATCCTCTGACAGCTGCCCATCCTCACCCCTGATGGCTCTGATCCTGTTCTGATACCTCCTAATAACTGTCGCCTGGGGGAAAAACCTGGTGTTTCTATCCCCCTCCACAATCCACTGAGCCCTCGATTTCTGTCTCCAAAAAATCTCCTGCTGTCTAAGGAGGCAGTCATGCAATGTCAAAAGTGACCTCAGCTCTACCATCTCCCCCTCCACTAGACCCCCCCCCCCCCCCCCCCGAGCCTCCTGCATCTGTAATCTGGTAATAGCCTCCTCTGACTCCTCAATCCTCCTGAAGATATCTCCAACCTCCTCACGATTCCACCTCCTCAACCGTCTCCTTGTCAGCTCCAATCTCCGGGACACGCGGTACATAGCATCACCCCTGACTGGTGTACTCCATGCCTCCCTCACCATCCCCCATGACCGCGGATAGCATAGCCACATCTTCTCAAATCTGAAGGGGGGTTGGACTGGAATGTGTACATCTGTGCTCACCAATAGAGGACAATGATCAGATGCTATCCTAAATAGATGGCTCACCCGATGATCCGGAAAGCACTGGACCCATCCAGCGGTCCCATAAGTTCTGTCAAGTCGCTCCCACACTCTAGCCCGACCCTGCTGATTATTACACCATGTATACCTGGGGCCCAAAAATTCCAGATCAATCAATCCAGTCAATGTCAGAAAGTCCTGAAACTCCGTAATCTTCCTCTCATAGGTAAACGGTTTTCCCCCATCTTTTCAGAGGGATCTGTAATGCAATTAAAATCACCTGCTACTAACATAGGATAACCCAAACTGATCAGCTGAGACACCTCCTCCCACAGTATCCGTCGCACCCTGAAATCAGTACTGGCATACACCGCAGCAAATACCCAAGGCCTCGTACTGCCCTCCGAAATCACCATAATCACCTCCTGGGTACATAGATGAAAAATGTCCACTTTACATGGTCCCTGCGCCCAAGTAACAATAATACCTCCCGATAGCCCTTGAGACTCCACTGAATAGAATCCCCATGACCTCGGTACCGCTCTCCTAGCCTTCTGTAGGCTCCGTCCCGACAACCGGATTTCCAATACAACACAAATGTCCAGATTGTGCTGCTGCACAACCCTACGAAAAGCCGGGGCGAAAGAAGGCTTTCCGGCTCCACGGCAATTCCATAGAAGGACCTTCATAATTCACCCATGGATTTATCACAACCTCCTACCCCGGGGTTGCATTCGTGGAACACCGCCTCCTCGGAATTCCCTCCACTTGCCAAGTCCACTGGGTTCACCTGCTTCACAGCTGCCATCAATTGGGACAGGATATGGAGATGTTCCCCTTCCTCCTGTGCACTGTTACTCTGTGCCAAACGGCACACTTCATCCACAGAGATCAGATCGGGCACTGTTGCCGAAGGCATCGCTCCCCCTGCTTCCACCCTGCCGTCGTCGTTTCCCCCAGCCATGGGCTGAATCGTGTCTCCCACCAGCTCCGGCGACTGCACTCCACCCGCTGCCACCTGCGCCGATGAGTCCACAGCGGAACCGAGCCATGGAACCATTCTCGGCGTTGCCAATACACCTTCTCGTCCTACCCCGACCAGCAACGCCGCTCCAGTCGGCTGCTCAGTCTTCGGCGTGGTCGGCGGAGGCGAGCTACGGCTTTGTCGGCGATCCTTGCCGTCGAGACGCCTCATCCCCTCTGTCGGAGTGTCTCCGCCGTTGGATCTGAGTAAATATAAATCATCCACCACAAGCTTACCTGAAGTCGGGCTTCGGTTCCGTTTGAGTGAGCTCGGGCCCGCCTCATGTATCCCTGGTGTAACGGGCGGAACCCTCTCGACCGGATGCGGGCTTTGCTCGACACCAACCCAACCACGGATCGGGCTTTGGCTAGCCCGCTCTGGATATGGCCCATTGGCCTGCTCGCCAGCCGGACCGTCCGGTTCAGAGCCCCCGGTCTGATTGGTTCGAGTTGGGTCAGCTCGCTGGCTCACCCTGGCCTGAGACTCCGTAGCCCCCCCGGGGCGACCCACTCCACTGGACGGGGCCGTCGAGGATGGACCTGCTTGGAAGCTCTCCGGCGTCTTTCAACGGGCAAATTTAGTCAATTTCTGCCATCCGCCATGGACCACCGGAGCACTTGCCACACCCGATCCCTTCACCGCCGGGCTCCACTCCGAACGCGCCGGCAGCACAGTCGGGTCCAACCCGCCACCATGCTCAGGTATCTTCTTCGACCTATTCCCTCCATTTACCGGCCAGGGAGGGCGGATTCTATGAGTGACCAGCCACGGGCCGAAAGGCGGAGCCCCCATAGTTCCCTTCCCCTTTGCCTCCCTCTTACCCAAGGTATCCATAGGGTTGAGCCCATCCTCCGTCGCCTCATCCCCCAAAATCTCCACCGGTTCCAGTTCCCTCGCTGCCGGAAAGTTCCAACTGCATTTATCCTCATAGTGACCCACCCGGCCACACTTATAACATAGGGATGGCAGGTTTTCGTAAAGGAAATCCTGCCAGAACTTTGTCTCCGATCCATCCTCTCTCTTTCACAAATAATCCAGGACGCAACGGCTCCTTGAGATCCAGTTCAATCTTCACTCTTGCAAAGCCCATCTTCTTCCTCTGATCCGTAAACGAATCCACCTCCAGCGGCTTCCCGGCCTTCGCTGCCAGTTGTAGAATAATCGGCGTCCTCCAAAACTCCAGGGGGAGCTGGGGCAGCCTCAGCCAAACAACACCTCTGCCGATATCATCCCTACCGGGAACGAAATTTGGACGCCATCGTTCCATAGCATGAACCTGTCCAGCAACCATCCATGGACCAAACTTCACCGCCGCCTCCCGATGGTCCTCGCAGGCCAAGCGGAGGGTCATGTACCCATCCATCATCGTAAAGCACTCCGGGTCGTAGTCGAGCCTCAGAGCACGGCGAACCTCTTTCACCACCCAGTCCGCTAGAACCTGCCTCCCTAGGCTCCTCACCAGGACCGCCAAATCCTTCCAGAAACCCTGAGACTCCTCCAACATTTCCTCCTCCACCTCCAGGACATCTGGGAACCGAGTCTGTATCGATCCCAGCTCCTGGTCAGAAATCTTATGAGTAGTCCATGCCTGGCGTCTCGGCGTACCTTTGAGCACCTCCGCCCAAGTCGGACCCCTCCCTCCACCATTAGTCCCCGTCGTCTTCGCCTGAACCCCTTCCTTCCCTACCTCAGAAGTGGCCTTCCTCCCATTCTCAAGGTTAACCATCGTAGCCACCCACCTGTTCGAGAGAATCCCCGAAAGAACTCTCTCAGTGGCGCTCTCTCTCTCTCTAACTTACTCCCCGCTCTCTCTCTCTCTCTAACTTACTCCCCGTGTCCCCATAAGATGTTTCATAGAAGCTTTGATGGGCTTACTCCCTGCCCTTTCGGAAGGTTGACGATGCGTAGAAGTTAGAACTGAGGTAAGAAGGCGTCACGTGGAGTTTGGACGCATACGATGGGTGTGGGATCCATCGTCCATGGAGTTGTTAGCTGTCCGTTTCTACTATATGTCTGTATCTTAATATCTTGTACAAATACACGACTATAACTTATCTATATAGGCAGTCAAGATAAATTTTAACATGCTGACCAAAACTTAATGCACTGGTATTCTTGAGATTAAATTTAATTATTGCTAGATTCAGCAGCAGAGCAACATAACCACTTGATTTTATTTTTTTTTTTGACAAAAGAACTATTTGCTTAAAATTGGCTTTTTTGACTTGACTCATGCTTGTTGGAATCGTTAGGGCAATCTATGAGATTTTCCAACGGGACTGATCACCTCTCTCTTGAAGGCTGCCTATTTAGCCTTGAATGGAGGACAAAGCTACAATTGATTTTTTTCATGGGAAGTTTTGACATGAACTTGAAGACAGTACTAGATCTTCATGACAAGTAGATGAATTGATAATTCACCTTGCTTGACTGTCTTACACCATCTTTTTCCAACATTACTTGAACTTCATTTGTTTGTTCTTGCATGTCGTTTGGGTTAACTTTCCATCGGTGAATCTTCTCATGAACCCTAAAAATATAAATGACTTGAATCCACGTCTAGGCCATCTATCATGAGAGAAGGACTTGGTTGCAGGGTAAAAGGATTATTGCCCAACTGATTCTTTGACCATGTGTAATTGTATGACTAGTCAAAGGAGCTATATTTGATTTTTTCCATTGGAAGTTTCCACACGGACTTGAAAGCGTACTAGATTTTAATAACATGCAACTAGACTTTTACGAATTCAACTTGCTGTGGACTATCTTACGCTCTCTTTTTCCAACATTACTTGCACTTCATTTGTTTGTTCTTGCTTGTTGTTTGGGTTAACTTTCCATCAGCAAATCTTCTCATGAACCCTAAATTTGTAAATGACTTAAATCCTCCCATGTCCAGGCCATCTATCACGAGAGAGAAGGGTTCCGTTAGAGGGTAAAACGAGCATTGCACAAACTGATTCTTTGACCAGGTGTAACGATATGACTAGTAAAGACTGAAAAGAGAGGAAGGGGGAAGAAAAAAAAAAGACATGCAAGATCTGGTCTCCACAATACTTGCCTGAAACACTTCCTAGCTCTTTGTATATTTTCAAGTGAATCTATATTTACATAGGCAGGCTGGTTTCTGTTGCATGCTTCTGCCCCCATGGATACTGAGATACGGCCATGTTCCCCCCTCTCCTTCTTTCTTCTCTTCTTTCTCTTCTCTTCTCTCAACATCCAACACGGTGGAGCAACTGATAGCATCTCTTTGGGCCAGTCCGTCTCCGGAAACCAGACCATAGTGTCCAAAGAAGGCAACTTTGAGCTGGGGTTCTTCACACCAGGTAACTCCCGTAACTACTACATAGGTATCTGGTACAAAACAATTCCTGTCCAAACTGTAATCTGGGTGGCGAACAGAGCAACACCCATCTCCAACACCTCCTCTGCCGATCTAAAAATCTCAGAAGACGGCGAACTAGTCCTTCTCAACAGTTCCAAAATCCCAGTTTGGTCATCCAATTCAACTCCATCAACCTCGAATTCCACGGTTGCTGTGCTTCTGGATACCGGAAATCTCGTTATAAGAAATGGGTTAAACACTACAATTTGGCAGAGTTTTGATCATCCAACCGACACCTTGATGCCAGGAGGATGGCTTGGAGTGAACAAGATCACAGGGGAGTATCAGAGCACCACTTCATGGGAGAATCCTGAGAACCCTGCCCCCGGGCCATTCGCTCTAGGTTGGGACCCCGACGGATCCAATCAGTTCGTATTCCTGTGGAATGGTTCTGAAATTTATTGGCGAAGTGGGCTTTGGAATGGCCGGTACTTCCCTGCACTTCCTGCTACCACAGAAAACACTCCCTTCAACTGCACCTTCGTCGACGACAAGCAGCGGAAGTATGGCACGTATACCATCCTCGACAGTTCTTTCATCACCCGGACTGTGACTGATTCATCAGGGCTATTAAGGCAATTGTATTGGCTGAACGGCGCCCAGGAGTGGCAGGCAATCTTTACTCAACCTTCGGCTCAATGTGATGTCTACTCTCTATGTGGAGCTTTCGGTATCTGCGACCAGAAAAGCTCAAATATTTGCAGGTGCTCCTATGGTTTTGAACCAGCTTCAATGGAAGAATGGGAGTTCAATGTTTGGAAATCAGGGTGCGTGAGGAAAACCAGTTTGCGATGCAGCAATAAAAGCTCGACCGGTGGAGAAGGGGATAGATTCGTTGAGATGACCAATATGAGATTGCCTGCCAATCCGCAGAACTTGACTGTCGGGAGTGCTAGAGATTGCGAACAGGCTTGCTTGAACAGCTGCTCATGCAACGCGTATGCTTATGTGAGTGGATGCTCAATTTGGAATGGGGACATTCGGAACCTTCAACAACTCTATGATGGTGATAGTGCAGCTGGTACTCTGCATCTCCGGCTCGCTGCCTCTGATTTCCCAGCTTCAAGTAGCTCACATAAGTTGGTAATAGATCTAACTGTTAGTGTCATCGGTGGAATTCTTGGGATCTCGGGTGTTCTCGTCGGACTAATTTGGGCGTTTCAAAGGAGGAAACGAATTCGGATGGAAAAACAAGTTGAGGGTTCTTTGATTCAGTTTACATATGGCGATTTGCAGCGTGTGACCAAGAACTTCTCTGAGAAGTTGGGCAGCGGTGGCTTTGGCTCCGTTTTTAAAGGGACATTAATTGACTCAACCGAAGTAGCTGTGAAGAAGCTTGAAGGCTTGAGACAAGGGGAGAAGCAATTCCGAACCGAAGTGAGCACATTGGCTGCTATCCAGCATGTGAATCTGGTTCACCTTCGCGGTCTCTGCACCGAGGGCAGCAAAAGGCTTCTAGTTTATGAGTACATGTCCGGAGGTTCCCTGGACTCTCATCTTTTTCAAAACAAATCCACGGTTCTGGACTGGAAGACGAGGTATCAAATTATTCTTGGGATTGCGAGAGGATTAGCCTACCTCCATGAGAAGTGCAGGGAGTGCATCATACACTGCGACATAAAGCCAGACAACATACTCCTCGACAAGGACTTCTGCGCCAAAGTTGCAGACTTTGGCATGGCGAAGCTCATCGGTCGCGACTTCAGCAGGGTGCTGACAACCGTAAGGGGAACCATTGGCTATCTCGCACCCGAGTGGATTTCAGGCCTGCCAATCACCTCCAAGGTTGACGTCTACAGCTTCGGGATGATGCTTTTTGAGCTGGTATCAGGCAAGCGAAACACAGCGCACTCTGCGGATGGGAGCAAAATCTTTTATCCGTCCTGGGCGGCAACAAAGGTCGTTGAAGGCGATATATTTAGCTTATGAGACCATGGATTCAAAGGTGCTGCCGACCTTGAAGAGCTAACCAGAGTCTGCAGAGTTGCTTGCTGGTGCATTCAAGACTCTGAAGCTGACAGGCCAACAATGGGACAGGTGGTGCAGATCCTAGAGGGAGTCCTGGAGGTGAGCATGCCGCCACTTCCTAGGGTTCTGCAGCTCCTTATTGAAGATCAGAGCCAAATTAATTCGTGATGATTTGTCATCCACTGAATACAAAGATCCACTTGATCAATCTCAGGATTTCTATCCATAATTGTCAAGCTATAAGGGCCACATGAATCTCTGCTGAGCATGCCAATAAGATGTAACGGGTTAAAGTATAGCTTATAGTTGCTATGATCCTTAAAATGGATGTTTGTATGAGGGTGTAATGTTCTATAGTGGCTGTAGTATCTATGTAGTGGCATAAAGTTCATGGATATCTCTTGTTATAAAGATAGGTTAGATATGTTATAAAGTTTCCAACTCATCACTTTCCATGCATGAGTAATATATATAGATATGTTAGAGACACGAGTAAGCTGGCAACCGCCAGATGTACCTCTTGTTGAAGACAATGTTCAAGGCCTTCTTATCTATTTATTTTCAAGGCATTTATTTCAGAATTTCTCAGTTTTACTGAATCACGTCAACAATCAAACCACATACGCGCATGTGTTTATGAATTTCCCTTGATTACGTATAATGTTAATTATGGAGGTGGGATAAAAAACAAGATGGTAAGATACGTTGAAAGGATATGGATGTTAATTAGAGGTGGAGGTGGCTTTTTCCTCCCTCCCAGTTCTTTCATAGGCGAAAAAAGGACGTAAGAAAATGAAAATGAGAGTTAAAAAATATATAACTTCTTTAATCGCATACAATCTATTTCTATTTTGAGCTTACCCATATAATAAACAAAGGAGTGTTAAATCAATTGAAGACAGCCGGTGGCGGGCATTCTTTTGTAGGCTCTGCAATATATGGCATTCATCTGATCCATGCGTTTTTTCTCAGCTAAATAGGCTTGTATTATTAGCTCTTCACTAATAAAATAAAGGAATCAAAGGTCGACAAATGATTATTTCAGTTCCAAAGAAAACAAAGCTGATTGACCCAGCCAGGGCTGGCTCGAGCTTTAGGCGACTGAGGTGGTCGCCTAAGGCCTCCGGCCCGAGGAAGGCCCCGTTTTTTTTTCCGCCTTAATGCTGCACAGCTTTCACATCTGAAAGCTAGGATAAGAGGACACAGCTACAGTGTTAGTGCGTTTCGGCAGCAGCAGGCTACGGGCTACAGGTGGGCGGGTGGAATTGACAACAACAGCCATTTCCTACCCCCTTCTCTGCCAGAGCTTTTTTTTTTCCTTTGCTGAACCTTCTCTGCCATTTCTCCAGCTCTCCTCGGCAGCTTGGCTCCTCCGGCCTTCGGGCTCCGCCGCTCCGGCCTCCGGGCTTCCTCCATCCCTCTCGATCTCGTCAGCGCCAGCGGTCCACGGACCACGGTCCACGTCCACCGTCCTCCGGCAGCCCGGCTCCGGCTACAAGAAGGCAAGAACCCGAGCTCCCTCCATCTCTCTCGATCTCGTCACCTCCCTTTTTTTTCTTTTTTGATCTCTAATCTTGTACTATTTTTTTTTTTTGTGAGGAGAGATATGCATGTATAGAGGAGGGCGATGCACTGCTTGAGGGAGGGGGGTTTTGGGGCGGGTGGGCGTGGGGGTGAGGTGGTGAGGGAGGAGGGGTTGGGGACCGTGGCTGGAGAGGGATGGTGGGATCCAGGGAGGAATTGGGTCGGATGGAGGCTGAGGGGTTTAGTATGGTGGCGCTGTGGTGGGGGGTTTGGGCTGCATCTGGCCATCGAAGTAGAGGGGTGGGGCAGATTTGAGATGCATTAAACTCAAAATATGGTATCTACTTCTCTTGATTCCCAAAGTTACAGGTTAATAACCGAAATCAAGCCAACCTATTAGAGTGTCAAAAAAGGTTAACTCATAAATCATAATGGTCCTTAAACACAGTGGGCCAAGTTAGGTGGGGCAGATTTGTTCTATTTTTTTTTTTTTGGTGATTGATTAGCTTTTCCTCTTTTTTTCTGTATCATATTGTGTGGTTTAATGAGCTCAACCTCCCCTTTTTGTTTGTCATAGATTAGCTTTTCCTCTTTTTTTCTATATTATATTGTGTGGTTTAATCTTGGAATTGGTGTATGCTAGGTCCACAGCCACTAACTCTAAGCCGGTACCTGGGAGCATCCAAGTTCTGGTGGGATTATGGAAAGCATCCAATTTTATCTTCGCTACCCAACTTCGGCGGTTCGGCTTCTTTTCGCCGTCGAGTTCAGCACTACTTGTCGGAACCTGAGTTCGTTTTTCTTGATACAATCAAGTTTTATTTTTTTCAACTTTTTTATATTTTGATTTTTTTTGGTGATTTTTTTAATTCCTTTGTTTGATAATATTATTTTTAGATTAAAATATCGAATAGAAAATATGAATGTGGGTATGAAAAACTAAAAAAGAAAAAAAAATTGATAAACTCATTGAATCTCAAAAGAAGTTCTAGATAGTATTATAATGGATCTTGAGTATAAAAGCTAGACAAATTAATTTTAAATAAAATTTTAAAGTATTTTATATTTATTAAAAAAATTTCATCATTTAAAAAAAAGTCCCCCTCTAGTGAGTTCGCCTGAGACCCCCAAATATATTGGGCTGCCCCTGGACCCCGCTATATAGTACAAACAAGTGTCGGCGGCCATGTATATAGCCCAAGGAACCCATCTATCAATGTCACATATGGGCAATTCAATTTCACTGGCCTTTAATTAAAAGAAAAATAAAAAAGAAAGGAAAACATTAATCATGAAAATAAAATGCTACATTCAAAATATATAATAAGTTTAGGAATTGTATAGGCTGCTACCGATCCTAGAACCCAATGCAAACTATCTCCGTAGACCTCCAAAGATAATAGGCAAGGGTCGGAGAGCTTAGCTCTGGCCGAGCCCTCCGATGTTTAAGTTCGAAAAAGTTATTTTTTTCTTCCTGCTAACTTTCCATCCAATAACCTCCTTTAACTTAAACATTAGGAGGATAATTTTTTGTAACTTAAGCATCGAAGGATCCAATCGGAGCCAATCCAATGAGTTCTTTAATCTTTACCTATTATCTTACAGATCCATAGAGGTGGTCCGCATCGGCATCCCCCCGAGACTAGCAGCAATAATATGGATTCCAAATGTCTCATTTTTAGTTGAACAGGACACTACTTATAGTACAAGTTCGTCTAAAGAAGAAGAAAAAGAAACATTAGTGATATTTTAGGCTTTTTAGTTGTCCTATACATGATAGTGTCCTCAAGTTGGAATTCTTGTTCTCTGCAAATTATTCTAGCTTGTCGTCATCATATAAATGGAAATCTATGGGGGAGATAGAAAGAAGACAAGCAACTTAGGCCCCATTTGGGAGAGCTTTTGGAGGGCCAAAAAGTACTTTCTGGCCCTCCAAAAGCATTTTTAGATGAATAGGGGTGTTTGGTAAAAATTTCGGAAAGCTTTTTAACTTTTCTAGAAAGCTAAAACAAGATTTTGGAAGAAGCTCCATTTTGGAGCTTTCCCGAAAAACACTTTTAGGCTTGGTCGGAAAGCTATTTTTTTGACCAAAATATCCGTGATAAAATATAATAATTTCACAAAATGTCCCTTTAATAATTGTTTAACCAATTTTATCACCTAGTTAGAAAATTTGTTATATTATAAAAAGTTAATTTACGCTAATAATTATAATATTTATATGTTTATTATTGTGTTATACTATAAATATAATATTATATTACGTTATATCATAATATATTGATATGTTATGTTAAATAATTTAATATTATATTAAATTAAATTATTATGCTATAGTATGCAATATTATATTATTATATTATAATAATATTATATTACATTACAGTAATATTATACTATATTATATATTTATGTATTAATATATATTATATTTTATGATGCTATGTTGTATAATACTATGCAATATTTTTATGGTCATTTTGTCATGCCAAAAGTACTTTTTCAGTTTATTTACCAAATACATGTTAAAGTGGCACAACACTTAAAAATTTAGTTACCAAATGGCAAATAGCTTTTTATAAAAGCTCTAAATCTAAAAGCTCTACTTGCAAAAACTCTACTGCCCACAACTCTCCCAAACGAGGCCTTAGTTGCTAACAGACAAAAAGAAGAAAGTGTGTCGTATTTACAATAGGTGTTTTTGCCTTGCAGAATACAAACAAATGATATTTTTTTAAATTCTTTTCCATTTAAGTATATAATATTCATCATACTATTTGATCGTATGACAGATTCCATTGTCTAAAAATTACTATTATTCCATCAAACTTTATCAGTTACATCCTGTTTACGTCAAACTTATGAATTAGGGGTCAATGAACCACTAAACATTCATTATTACCTATAAATAATTATTTCCAAATATAATTCACTTACAATTAACAAGATTTTGCCGATTTTATCTGAAAATTTAACTAAAGGGCCAATAAATAATTAAATCTATAGTTATTTTTCCAGTAACACAAATGTCATATGAAAACTATAGACTTCCATGCATTCGGTCATATGGATCTTGTTGTTTAGGAGCTGATGAATAGTTCTAATTTTCTTTAGGGATCTCCGAATAGCTTAACTTGGGTCTATCCAGGATTCCTGTAATAAATTTAGAACTGCTCAACGAGCTTTGTAAATTGTAATATAAGAAATTTTTAATAATTAAAAATATTTTCAAATTATGAAATAATTTTCAGCTCAACTCCAATTGATCCAGGATCTATTTGGGGACCGCCAAACCGTTTTATTGTTTACTTCATTAAGATTCTGACAGGCATGAGACCAGCATGGCCTTCACAAAGTCGTGATGAATCCAAAATCCAAGACTAAGATCGCTTGCTCTGGTAACGACACTCTTAATGCATGAAGCAACACAACCACAAATTGGCTCCACAAGTTGCTTGACTATCTCACTCCGCTATCCATCATCGTCTTCATGACATATGCTTCTTTTTTTCTTTTTTTTTTTTGGTGAAACCTATGCTTCTTTCTTCGAGTGGTCCTGAACATCTGAATGATCAACCCCCAGGCCAAGGAAAGCATGGTTACCACAAGTAGCTAAGGAGTTGTCACGCCCCGAACCCGGGGCCCGGGGCGCGAGCAGACGCCGCGCACCTGCAGGGCGGACCCCGCAAGCACGCAAGGCAGATAAATCAGATTCAACATCAATAACTAAACAAAGATAAATTCCAACTTTCAATTCAAATGTCTACATATGCAAATATCAAAGAAAAAGTCAATATCCACTAGCTAACTACATCATGATCACTCCATCCCGTAATCCCCATAATCATATGTCATCACCTGCAAAAATGTAAATAGTAGGAGTGAGCTAACAGCTCAGTAGGTAACAACATGCATAAAGTCACGATAACATGTATTAAAGCATATGCAATATAACTACAGGTCATGTGCACAAATAAATATGATGATCCGCAAACCAATCCGATACTCAAGTAATATATATATATATATATACCATCTTAGTCTATCATATTACGCATAACATAATCCACATATCTACCGCATGACTACGGCCACATCACCCAGTGGCATGGTTACACCGAAGTGCCAATACAACTCTCCGAAGAGCCGCTCCACTGAGCCAACGCACCACTGTGCCGCACCCCCTGGTGCCAAACTCACGCTCCACCGAGCCGCTCCGAAGAGCAAAACGCACCCCTGTGCCGCCACTATTCTATCACCGGTGGTCGCGGTGTCGGAACTAGTTCCTCAGTACAAGTCGACAGGGCCAACGTATCATCCCATTGGCGGGGCCTAGACTATAGTCACGCGGATTTTAAAAATCAATAAATCAACTTTCCAAATTAAAGTCATAATCATACTCCCATCAGTAAAGCATATAACAATTTGTGAAATTTAAATATTTAATTTTAAATCTAACACATAATGCCAATAATAAATCATAACATCAACATATGCAAGATACATGTTAAAATTCTACTTTAAAGCAATAGGTCACCTACCTGGGTTCGCTTAAAAATTCCTGCCACAAATATCACGAACCCCTGATTAAAACACAAACTTTAATTATTTAATTAACTAAGAAATATAATTTAAACTATTTCTAATCCCTTAAACCCTTAAGTTCATAGATCCCTAAAATGGGCCCCTAATATCAGACTTAGACCCTAAGAACAAGTAAACTAAAACCCCAAAATCAGAACCCTTTAAACCCACAGCCAATTGTGGCCCAAAACAGATTAGGCCCAATTGAACCAAACCAGATGACAGGTCTAGATCAAATTTCGGGCCCAACCCAAACCAGCCCACAGATCCAATCAGGCCCAACTCAGCCCAAATTAGATCAACTCTGAACGAACCAGATTACACTCAAAACAACCCATAACAAATCCATTCAATCAAACTCAAATCAAACCCAATTTAAAGGATAGGTGGAACCGGTTCATAATCTAAACCGGTTCATAATCTAAATCAGTTCATGGTCTGATCCCCACTACCCAACCTAACCCACTACCCAACCCAAGTTCAGGCCAAAATAGAAGTACGCCCAGGAAGAGGAAAGAAGAAAAAGAAGAAGAAGAAGAAGAGGAAGAAGAAGAAGAAGAGGGAAGAAGGGGGTGACTGGTGGTTTCGGTCGGCCCTCGGCGGTCGACCGTGGCCCTCGGCGGCGGCGCTCAGTCAGCCGCCGTCGGCCATCCCACCTTCACGGGCGGCGCCGGACGGGAAGAAGAAGAGAAGAAGGAGAAGAAGAAAGGGAAGAAAGAGAGGGAGGAAAGAGAGGGACCGGGGCTGGGAAGCCCGGCCCCCGTTCGCCCACCTCCGGCCGAACCCGTTTCGGCCGGATTGACCCCGGCCGGCCACCGTCGGCCGGCCAAACATCACAAAAAAAATTCTTCCGAAACAGGGGAAGGTAAAACCGAATGACTCCCCATCTTTTCTCTCCCCTTAAATCCATAAAAAAATATTGATGGTTGTCTTCCTCACCTCCGGTCGTCGACGAATGGATCTCCGGCGGCGATGGCGGCTCCGGCGGTGACGGGGCTCCGGCGACCTTCTCAAAAGAGGGGAAAAAGAAGAGGAAGGGATGGGGCTCTCAGAGAAGAAAGAAAGGGGGAGAGAGAGAGATAGAGAGGGAAGAGGGAAGAGGGGGGGGGGTGGTGCGAAGATCCCGCTGGCCGTTCGGCCGGCGTGGTCTTCGTGGGGAGACCACGAAGAGAAACTGAAGTCGGCATCCATTGCCGACTTCAGTTCTTTGGGCCCAATAACGGGCCCAAATTCAGATCCTTACACTCTAACCAACTAAAAAAAAATTTCGTCCTCGAAATTAAAGAGATCTAGGCCTTTTAGATGCTCAGCCCATTGAGTAATATAAATCCAAGATCTTATTCTTCTCGATCAAAATCAGTGTGATAGATAACTTTAAATCAATTAGCAAAAATTTCATATAAACTCGTAAGATTAGCACTGGATAAATGACTGACTGAAATCTCAGATTGAAATTATCATCTTGATGCATGTTTACTCGAGATCGGATCAGGATCGATTCACAACAGGATTGATTAAAAGTAGTTGTGTTTGGGATAGAACTTGAAATGAAATAGATCTCATACACTTATCATCGTAGTGTGTTGATCCCTCAAAGAATAATGGCCAACCTTAGAGTCAAATCATTAAATGGCTAGAAATGTAATTCACAAAATGAACATGTACTTATGATCATTAGATAGCAACGGTCTATCTCAAAGATGATTTGCATCAAATCACAAGAGCAGGTCTGAGAGGGCAAAGTATTGATACCATGATTCAATATGCCACGAAGCTTTTAACTTAAACCTATAAGATGGGAGCAAATAATGCATGGTTTATGCAGATACTTAACAAATTAGACCATATTTGGCCAACAATCAACTAACCCGAATCATGATACGCTCAAATTATTATTATTATTATTATTATTCTCTTAGCATACCCAAAAATAGCAAATTCTATCCAAGAGATAACATAATCATATCATGATTGACCTGAGAATCAACAAAATCTTTCATTATTGAACAACATAGTCTTTCATAATAACATGTTACCAAAATACAGTCAATATTTTTGACCAGTTTAGATTGACTCAATCCATCATACTTTCGCTGCGTAACTCTGATCAATATTCTCCAAAATTTCTTAATGATCCCAAATCATCAACATTTTTTTTTTATAATATCCAAGCAAAATTTTTATCCTTGCTTTCCAAGTTCACTAGGTCATTATTAACCCTTGAGATAGTTGTCGTATTTGTACCATCATATAATCAAGTAATCATATTCTAGATCCAAATTTGAACTAAGCCAATTCTAGTTTCCCTTGACAATTCCATTATACAAGTTGATATTTATTCTAAGCTTCGATAATTAAAAGATTCTAGATTAACTTACTCAGGAACTTACTTAATCATTCTGAATCTTTTCTTTTAGGCTAAACTTATTTGGGCCTCTCATGAAATCCCACTTGCATTTCTCATATGGTGATACAAAATCCACAATCAACTCATAGCCTTGATTTATAAATATTTAACTTACAAGAATCTAATAATCTAGTTCAAAGATTTACAAGAAATTCCACCAAGATATAAGCTCCATGATTTTACATTGAGATCAACTCCTCAAATAAGTAAAATATTTTTTATTTGCAGTACTGCAAACATTTCGGGATCTTGTAAATCTACTAGACTTAGAGAATCTACTAACACAATGATATCCATATCGATCAAAATCCAAAGAACTATACTTTCCAACGATCTTTTTTTTTTTTTTTTAACAAGGAAAAACATCAAGAACTTTTCCAAATCAAACAAGTCCTATTTTCGACCAACCCAAAAACATTTTAATCCACCAATATTCTCAAGATTTACTAATTGACTTTCCATCAAAATATCAATCTTAATTGTTTCAAGTCTCAAGTAGAGCCAAATAAAAATTCTTAAGTCTCATCCCCAAGTATATTTTCCTTCTATATACGAGTTCCATGCATGATCCACATACAGATTTTAATAAATATTTTCTAGTCCAAGCTTTAAACATCTTTTTATAGATGAATCTTAATTTGCCACCAAAATAATTAACTTCAACTAGAAGCAATATCCACAGTGCCTGATATCAAGTTAAACTTCCAAAATAATTATATTGCACGATAATATCTCATGATTAATATTCCTTCGCTTAATTTAGTCAAAATCTAATTAATCATAACTTGAAATACAAATTGCTCTACCAAGAAAACTCTCAGAATAGCTCATTCACACTTCGGTTACGACCATAATTAGGTTGCATTCTAATTTTAGCATTTCAAAATCATGATAAATTAACTCAAATTTATCAATAACAAAAGCAAATAAATGCCTTTTAGATCAAATATTAATGATCTTAACCAGTTTCAAAATAAGTCAAACCACCACACTTCCGCTGCACTCTCTGATTTAATTCATTTAATTCTCTAAAGTCACAAAATGATTTCTGACTAAAGTATCATTTTGCATTGAAACTAAGAAACTCCAAATTTCAAATTTCTAAGTAGAACTAGAGCAAAACCTCTAGATCTTTTTGTCCTCAATTTATATAGAGTGTACATACCATAACTAACCCCCGATCCTTTAGTCAAGTTTAAGGTCACTATGTGATCTCCACAACCTTTTTAGAATCCAAAATATCTAGGTTTAATTTAAAGGGGGTAATTCTTGTATTCTCTTTGCAATTTAATTAAAAAACCAAATTGATTTTCCTTCCAACAGAATTTACCTCAAACTCAATGGGTTAGAACTGTTGAGCCAATATCACTATGAGTAGGAATTAACTCTATCAACTTCCAAATCCTTCTTTACCAAAATCCTTAATGTCTATGATTAATGCTACCCATGATAACTCACATAAGCATTTCAAAATCGAAATTTCTACTCAATTTTGTATTTTACAATGACAAAGATTTCTAGTTAGGTCATAAACCTTGACTTGAGTTCAAGTTAACACATCCAATGGTCTCCAACAATTATAAGAAAAATTTAGTAGCCCAATCCAAATATACAAATTCAACTAATTAGAATACTCCACCAATTTGCATACTATATGGCCTTAAGAATTTAATCCACTAATAGAAATATGCCGATTTACAATATTCAAACATGTCAAATCCAAATATAATCCCCATACAGATT
Organism: Phoenix dactylifera; assembly: GCF_051530095.1. Lineage (NCBI taxonomy): Eukaryota > Viridiplantae > Streptophyta > Magnoliopsida > Arecales > Arecaceae > Phoenix > Phoenix dactylifera. Next base: position 40,851,001 of record NC_143190.1, on the reverse strand, counting down.
TAACCTCGAAAATATTCTGCACTAATACTACGAAAAATCTTTCTTAGCCCACTCCAATGATACGGAAGATGTATGTATAAATCACACTCTGATAATTAGTAGCAAAACCAAAAGTACAATCATATCACAACCCATATCAAGTTTGAACTTCCAAGTCGTTTAAATAATATCTGAACATGGTATAACCGGGATGCCATTGTTAATTTTCCTACACTTATCTTAGGTCAAACCTCTCTTATCATGATCAAAGATAATTTATACTTTCCTTCCACACTCATCGAAAACCAAACCCGATGCATACATTTTATCACAATGCCCAGTGATCTTACACCTTAAGCACCAAATATAATTGTCATGTCCCAATTGATCATAACCTTAAGCTATGATATATTTATGTCACAATCCCTAATGATCTTAAACGTCAAACTCTAATGCCATTAAGCCTACAGTCCCTAGTGGTCTTAAGCCGTAGGTTATAATATCATTCATGTTACAATCTCAAGTGACTATAAACCAAGGCTTTGATAGTTTTTCTATCATAATTCCCCACTCACACTTACCTGAACCTAAACCCTAGGATACCTTAACCTTAAGCTCTGATACCAATAAATCTGTCACGCCCCGAACCCGGGGCCCGGGGCGCGAGCAGACGCCGCGCACCTGCAGGGCGGACCCCGCAAGCACGCAAGGCAGATAAATCAGATTCAACATCAATAACTAAACAAAGATAAATTCCAACTTTCAATTCAAATGTCTACATATGCAAATATCAAAGAAAAAGTCAATATCCACTAGCTAACTACATCATGATCACTCCATCCCGTAATCCCCATAATCATATGTCATCACCTGCAAAAATGTAAATAGTAGGAGTGAGCTAACAGCTCAGTAGGTAACAACATGCATAAAGTCACGATAACATGTATTAAAGCATATGCAATATAACTACAGGTCATGTGCACAAATAAATATGATGATCCGCAAACCAATCCGATACTCAAGTAATATATATATATATATATACCATCTTAGTCTATCATATCACGCATAACATAATCCACATATCTACCGCATGACTACGGCCACATCACCCAGTGGCATGGTTACACCGAAGTGCCAATACAACTCTCCGAAGAGCCGCTCCACTGAGCCAACGCACCACTGTGCCGCACCCCCTGGTGCCAAACTCACGCTCCACCGAGCCGCTCCGAAGAGCAAAACGCACCCCTGTGCCGCCACTATTCTATCACCGGTGGTCGCGGTGTCGGAACTAGTTCCTCAGTACAAGTCGACAGGGCCAACGTATCATCCCATTGGCGGGGCCTAGACTATAGTCACGCGGATTTTAAAAATCAATAAATCAACTTTCCAAATTAAAGTCATAATCATACTCCCATCAGTAAAGCATATAACAATTTGTGAAATTTAAATATTTAATTTTAAATCTAACACATAATGCCAATAATAAATCATAACATCAACATATGCAAGATACATGTTAAAATTCTACTTTAAAGCAATAAGTCACCTACCTGGGTTCGCTTAAAAATTCCTGCCACAAATATCACGAACCCCTGATTAAAACACAAACTTTAATTATTTAATTAACTAAGAAATATAATTTAAACTATTTCTAATCCCTTAAACCCTTAAGTTCATAGATCCCTAAAATGGGCCCCTAATATCAGACTTAGACCCTAAGAACAAGTAAACTAAAACCCCAAAATCAGAACCCTTTAAACCCACAGCCAATTGTGGCCCAAAACAGATTAGGCCCAATTGAACCAAACCAGATGACAGGTCTAGATCAAATTTCGGGCCCAACCCAAACCAGCCCACAGATCCAATCAGGCCCAACTCAGCCCAAATTAGATCAACTCTGAACGAACCAGATTACACTCAAAACAACCCATAACAAATCCATTCAATCAAACTCAAATCAAACCCAATTTAAAGGATAGGTGGAACCGGTTCATAATCTAAACCGGTTCATAATCTAAATCAGTTCATGGTCTGATCCCCACTACCCAACCTAACCCACTACCCAACCCAAGTTCAGGCCAAAATAGAAGTACGCCCAGGAAGAGGAAAGAAGAAAAAGAAGAAGAAGAAGAAGAGGAAGAAGAAGAAGAAGAGGGAAGAAGGGGGTGACTGGTGGTTTCGGTCGGCCCTCGGCGGTCGACCGTGGCCCTCGGCGGCGGCGCTCAGTCAGCCGCCGTCGGCCATCCCACCTTCACGGGCGGCGCCGGACGGGAAGAAGAAGAGAAGAAGGAGAAGAAGAAAGGGAAGAAAGAGAGGGAGGAAAGAGAGGGACCGGGGCTGGGAAGCCCGGCCCCCGTTCGCCCACCTCCGGCCGAACCCGTTTCGGCCGGATTGACCCCGGCCGGCCACCGTCGGCCGGCCAAACATCACAAAAAAAATTCTTCCGAAACAGGGGAAGGTAAAACCGAATGACTCCCCATCTTTTCTCTCCCCTTAAATCCATAAAAAAATATTGATGGTTGTCTTCCTCACCTCCGGTCGTCGACGAATGGATCTCCGGCGGCGATGGCGGCTCCGGCGGTGACGGGGCTCCGGCGACCTTCTCAAAAGAGGGGAAAAAGAAGAGGAAGGGATGGGGCTCTCAGAGAAGAAAGAAAGGGGGAGAGAGAGAGATAGAGAGGGAAGAGGGAAGAGGGGGGGGGGGGGGGGGGGGTGCGAAGATCCCGCTGGCCGTTCGGCCGGCGTGGTCTTCGTGGGGAGACCACGAAGAGAAACTGAAGTCGGCATCCATTGCCGACTTCAGTTCTTTGGGCCCAATAACGGGCCCAAATTCAGATCCTTACAGGAGTGAAAGAGCCAGCATCGGACCAAGACTTGCAGTGCCTCAGAGACAATGGATTCAATTCCAACACTGACATTTCCAGGAGCCCTCAAATCAGAGTGCAGCAAGGACTGACATAAGCATATACAAAACTAACTTATCCTACAGTGGAAAGACAACCGAGACATTAGGTGAATATGAAAAGAGAATGAAGTAAAAAAGAAATAATTTATTATTTATGTATTATATATTGAGGAAAGAGGTAGCGCACCTTTAGCTTTCCTTGGGATGGAAAGTTTGTTCAAGATCATCTACTTGGTATGGGATTCAATCAATATTTAAGCACAGCAACAACTAGATTAATTTCCCTAAAAATATCAACAACATTTACATCAAGGTTTTTAATAAAAAAATTGTACAAGTCCTACCACCAAAACAACATATTTCAAGGAGCTATATATATTTCATTACCCACCAAGCTGAATAATTCTTAACAATCTTGAAATAAATTATGCTTTATAAATAATGATGAATTCTAACTTCCCTGCATTATCTAAGGCTATTTTATCATATTGGTTGCCTACGCTTCTACATAATTATCAGAATCCATCATTATGCTCAAAATCAAAGAAGAAATTACAATTTGAATTTCTTACAGTACCTCTTTTCCGAAAAAATTTCTTATGCGACCGCAGTTCTGGATTCCGTGGGAAGCACTATCTACATAAACATCTTAAATATAGGGACTGTTTAGTAAACTTGACCGTCAATATTTAAACTAGTTTCCCGCAATTGAATTGCCGGGATTAGTTCAAATATAACTTGAGGAAAATTATGTTACGTAAGCACATGCAAATATATTATATATGTAAACAATAGCGACTCTAAGTAAATTTAGACAGCATTTGAACTAGTCCTGGCACTGGGTGCGCCGAGACTGGTTCGCATGTAACTTGAGGTTTATGGAATGTGAGAACTTGAGGAAAAAAGATATTTGTGGAAAAAGGCTCATTCAAGAGAGGAACAGCAGGCATCCAAATCTGGAAACCCTGCTGGTTGGCAAAACTGGAGGTGGGCTTGGAGTAGCGATGGGGACGGCGAAGGGGGATTTCTCGCTACCTCAGGATCTCGGAGGATTTCGGCCCTGGTGCTGGTGTCGTTCTTCTGTTGGGCGGCGGTGGCGGATCGAAGGTGGAGGCAAGGGAGGCTTCGGTTCGGACCGGAACCTGCTGCTGCAGCGGCGCCGGATTTGGGGAATGAACGACTGCCATCTGGTGATGAACCGGAGCCGGTGCCAGAGTGGAGATCTTGGCTGAGTCGGATCGAGCGTCGAGAGAGGCCGTGTGGAGGGTAGCGTTGTGGTACCAGATGCGGAAGTGGATGGACATGGCCTTGGAGGAGGGGATGATGGAGTACCTGCTGCGCTCCTGAACGGTCTCGAAGGCGAGGCGGCCGACAAGGAAGCGGATGACGTTGTTCTAGGCGAAGAGGTCCGGATGAGCAGGGTGGTTCGCGGCGAGCTCGGCGGCGGCCGCCTGGGCGCTCATCGCCCCCCCCTCCCCATTCTTGAGGAGCTTGGTGAGGGCGGAGCAGACGCCGGCGTGAAGCAGGCTGTGGATGCCCTCCGGGTCGTGGCCGAGAAGGCTGAGGGCGCGGGCAGCGTTCTCCTAACCATCGGCCCGGCCCTCCTTGACGAGGCGGAGGAGGTGCCCCACACCGTCCTCCTTGATGATGAGCTTGGTGGTAGTGGAGGTTGTTGCGGGCCAGGGAGGCGAGGTGGGCGGCGGAGCAGAGGCGGCAGCGTGGGATCTCAAGACGGGTTGCGGCGGACGGTGCGGGCCATGGTCGATGCGGCTCGGGCAATCCGGCAGTTCCAGCCGGCCGGGTCGTGGGACTCGGGTTCACAGGTCACGTGACATGAGTGCGTGGGTGGCAACATCCGGCAAACATCATGTCATGCCGGGCAGCACATCCATGCATGCATGTGGCAGAGCGTTGGGAATGTTGGTGATGTTATATATATATTTCTTTGCCATATTTGCTAGTTAAATATCAGTTTATAACTTTCATAATATATTTGGTATTGCAGGAGAATAATTTGCAAGATATGGGAACTTTTAAACAAGATTTTTGACACCGTGGGTTTTAAACGAGATGTAAATTGTGTGAGAAGTTGAAGTGTTGATTGAAAGCATTGTAGCTTGTTCGATTGCAATAGATATAAGAATTTTTATATTGGATTACCATTAGGTATATATACATGTTATTTACTTGTGCGGGTAGATTTGTATTGTGTCATTTACATTGATAAATTTGATTTGGCATGTGATTGTATGTTTTATATGATTTTCAGTACGATTATACTTCCATGGTAGTATATATATCAGATATTAAAAATATGAATATGTGAACAATATTCAGAGAAATGCACTATGTAAGTAAAAATTGATTTGACAAGTGTAACTTGTAAATCAAACGAGTAAGATATAATTTAGACTAATCTTGTCTTCAGATAGTCTCCATGAGCTTATGTGTGGGAGAGCCTTCATGGACTTACGCATAAATAGTATCCATGGGCTTACGCATGGGATAGTCACCTTGAGCTTATGTATGGGATAGCATCCATGGGCAATTAAAACTGCCTAACAGTCATGATCGCCACCCCTCTCCTCTTCTGGCCGAGGGCTATTAAAGCCCATAGATCCCTTGCAGAGGAACTCCATCACTCTCTCATTTCCCCTCACTCCCTTATTTTTCTGCTACAAGGAACTGAAGCAGGAGCGATATCATCGGAGTAGGGATCCGAGCCGCTTGAGGGAACATCACAGAGTTGTCCCGGAGCTAGGTAAGTCCCTGACTTCTTCTTTTCTTGTATTATGCAAGTAGATCTAGCTTAATTATGAAACAACAACACAAAGAGAAGACGAAATAGAAGAGATCAAAAGAAGAAGAGGAAGAAGATGAAGAGTAGGGAAGGGAAGATCTAACCAAAGCATTCGGCTATTGATCCGGCGCCAACACGATCGGCCACGGTCATAACCACAGTCGTCGACTGCCGAAAGCTCTTTCCCTCTCGAACACCTTCTTCCTTATACTCAAGCAACCCTAACCCTAAAACCTTACCTCCCGATCCATGGTACAATGGTCGGCCAAGCGCCCTTCTCTAACTGGATGCCCAAGGGAGAGAATCCCCGGCTCGGCTGCACCCGTAGCCAATCTCGGCTAGGGTGATGGTGGAACCGAGGGATCCCTCCTTCCCCGATGTGCTGACGGAGGAGGGTTTATCCTCCCCTCCTCTGTTGGGTTGGAAAGAGAAGAAGAAGGGAGGTTGGAGAGGGGTGATCAGGATGACCGAGACCTCCTCCCTCTCAGCCGGTATCGGCCGTAGAGCCGGTCGCGGTCTTCGGCCGCGGGCGCTGGCTGTAGGCGCCAGCCATAGGCACAGCCCTTTCAAGAGATAGGCACAGCCCTTTCAAGAGCTCCGTCGCCCTCCCTTCTGCTGAGAGAGAGAGAAAGAGAGGGAGGAGAAGAGGGGAGAAAAGAGGAGAAGAGAGGAGAGAGAAAGAAGAAATGAGGAAGAAAGAAGAACAGGAGAAGAAGATAAGAAAGAAAAAGAAAGAGGAAGAGGGAAGCTTCGGGAAGGAATAAAGAAAAAAAGAAAAAGAAGAAAAGAAAAAGAAGAAAAAGAATAAAAGAAAGAAGAAAAAAAAAAGGAAAGAAAATGTTGGTGGGCCTGATTTCGGCAGTAGGTTTCAAATAACTTGGGTTTTAAAGGTCTGAAGCTGGGTTGGGTCTGGTCCGAGCCCAGTATTTTTAAACCCAAAACTAAATTAGGCATAAGGAGTCCAAACCTTAATGTAAGGGTCCAATTGAATATAGTTTGAGGCTAGGTCCCTTTAAATTAAATATAACTAATAGAATTTAATCATAAGTTAACTAATTATATTACTTGACCTGAATATAAATGGGCTCAGTGACTAGATCAGGGCAAGGGCCTGTTCCAGAATTTAACCAATTTCTGGACCTGAATACAAACGGGCCTAGCGATTGAATCAGGCCAAGGGTTTGATCCAGAATTTAATTAAACTTCGGGCCTGAATGCAAATGGGCCCAAACCTGAACCAGACCAGCTGTTTGACCAAATTCTGCGCCTCCAGCTCCAGAGGAGGGCAATTGGGTCTAAACCAGAAGTTGGAATTAGGTCAGACCTGAACCAAAAACTGAATCAAACCTGAATCAGAGGTTGAATCAGGTCTAAACCAGAAGCTGAACCAAACCTGAACCAAAAATTAGGTCAGACCCGAACCAAAAGGTGAAATAGACCTGAACCAGAAATTGAATCAAATTCGAACCAGAAAGTAGATTAGACCTAAACCAAAAATTGAATCAAATTTGAACCAGAAGTTAGATTAGACTTGAACCAGAAATTGAATTAGGCTATGGATCTAAAAATGAAATTGAGTCCTATGCGTGGACTATAAATAATTTTAATTAAGAGAAGATTATAAATAAATAGAAATTAAATGTGCAAGTGACATGCAATTTAATGATATTGCTAGGTATTGGAGAATTGGAATCTAAGTCTAAGAGTTGGTGAGCAAATTAAAGTAAGCGATCCTGATATAATCTTATTGCTTTCAAATACATGAACTATTTGAATATAATGTTGTATATTACTAATTTTGTTTCTCAAAAATTAGGATCAAGCATATGTAGCAAGTGATGTATGATTTTGACTAAATGGCATTCATCAAGTTTACTATATTGTGTACACTGGATTTATGATGATATAGAAAGTTGCATAAAAGAAAATGAAGTTTGCAGCATGATCCTAAACTTTATACATTATGGTGCTATTATTCGTCTTTCAATCTACTTATGAAGTAAGATTTATGGAAAATATGATATGGTTTATAAACTCTCAGATTACTATGTACGGCCCTCGCCAGCGAGTTATAGTAGCTCGGTATATGGCCCTCGCCAGCGGGTTATAGTAGCTCGGCAAACGACCCTCGCCAGCGGGTTATAATAGCTCAGCATACGGCCCTCACTAGCAGATTATAGCAGCTCGGCATACGGCCCTCGCCAGCGGGTTATAGTAGCTCGGTATATGGCCTTGTCATAGGTAATAATAGTGACTATAGCTGCATTACCATCTAAGAGTAGAGATTTCAAAGCATGAATAATGGCAAAAAATTTATATAATGCATATTCAAACTTATGAACTTGTATGATTGGACATGCATTGCTTTATGACTGATTTGGATATATACTATAAGAAATGCCTATTTTGTTTTAACTGTTAATTTCCTAAACTAATACACTGGCATGTGGAGCATTATACTTGATTTAGTAAGATTGTACATGGTTACTTACTGAGTTTTTATAGCTCACACCAATTCATTTATGTCTTTACAGATAAATAAGATTGCTAGGAGCAAAGAGCTTGACTCACTCCAGAGTTTGGGATATACTAAATATAATTGTACAAATTTTTAAAAGCTCTATATCGCTCCTTATTGTTCAAACATTTTATGACTTTCATGAACAATATAATTCATTTAAATTTAAAATTTTATGTGGCTGCGTGCTATTGCGGCAAAGATTTGCAATAGCAAAGCCGTATCGTGATCCGGATTTGGGGCGTGATAGGAAGGGTCGATGATAGGAGCTGTAAATAGAGCTCGGTCATAACCGAAATCCGACCGGAGTCAGATTCCATCCAATGAACTTAAGAGGAAGAAGACTTCAATAGGAGTCCTCTTCCCTCCTCGCAATAGCGCAGCATGTGCATTATTTTTTTTTTCCTTCTTTTGGACCAACTGGGTCGGTCAAATGGACCGGGCCCAATGGGTCTTACAACCTTGCTGGAGCTTGTGGGTAGAACGGAACAGCAGAATATTTAAAATTGTGGCCACCTCACCTACATCTCTCTTCCAACGCGTCAGAAGTCTGTTTCAAGACTGGATGGCGACCTGTAATGGGCAAATCAAAACTGCGATTACTGACCTTTGGAGTTTACTGTTCAACGACGCCGGCACGAAACAACTCAGAATATAATACTAGAGAGTAAGGAAACAATGGAGCAAGCTCAGCGAGTGTCTTGTTGGAGGAAGTTTGCTCACCTTAATTAGCTCCCCTCCGCCTGCTTGAGAACCGGGAAAGTGTACTGGTTTACAAAAATTGAAACGAGCAGGTAGTAGGACGAATGGGACGACATCTAACTCTCTTGTAAATCCTGCTTTCATGAACTAAATAAGGTTGGCCCCAGCGTGTCTATGGGTCACTATTTCGATGATCCTTCCAGCAAAGGCCACTACGTTAGTGGGTTGCGGTGGAAGCTATGTACATAAAACTTTCAGTAAATCCTACCCTTTTTCATAAAAAAAGCCGTTTTGCAGTCTCTACGTGGACTTAACAACAGAATGATTTCATAACGATCCTAATTTGATTTGAGGATGTTTGAATCATTTTTTATTTTAACTTCAATTTTTTTTTGACAATAAACTTATTCTGGGGGCATAATGTACATCCGATAACTCAAGGCACTATATCTTGTAAATAGATTATTTCAATAAACATTGAGGCAGTGCGACTCGCTTCGTTCATTTTCCATAAAAAAAAAAAAAAACTCGAGAATCTAAATATTTCAAGTTTTACTGAGGGCGTTCTCCGAGAAAGTCATGCCTCGATGTCTCTCTTCCAAAGTCGTGTGATCTATCGGCTTCAACCTCACCTCTTCTTGTCAGCAGGTAACGAATCCGAAACCCCAAGCCCTCCTTCACTCCATCATAAAAACCTTTCTATTCCCTTCGTCTCGTTAAAACCCTAATTCTCCTTTCTCTATCCGTTAGCAGGATAGGAAGAAACTCCCAACTTCTTTTGAATTCTCTGACTCTAACATTGGTACTCGACTTTGTGCTCTATTATGCTATTAATCTATTCACAACCTTCATAATAGTAAAATATGATCGATATCTTTGTTAAAAAAAAAGTCTTTTGGACTTCTTTTAATCAATTTTCTCTTTTTCTTTTCAAGAGAAAATTTAGGTGTTCATTTTCCCTTACATTAGCAAGTAGCTAGCTAGCTATCAATACTGATGATTTTCTACATGCAATATTCTCTATATATACCCTCAAAAGATTGTCAATCCCAGTATGAATAGAAAATTCATCTGTCTAGGCAGAACCTTGTCGTCATGTAACACCGCATGTTTTAATGCTTCCTGTCAATCTTGCGTAGATATGTTAAGTTGCATTAGCACTGATTAGCTTGTAGAGAAGAATCAATGAAATAAAACCGAGAAACTCCATCTGAAAAGGGTGCTTGACAGAAAGGAACTAATATTGTGAGAGAGCATAAACAAATTTTGCTGTGACACAGCATTATGAGGACACGATTATCAGCATCCTGGATTGTGTGTACGGAGTTATTGCCAGAATTTGGGGTTATCAGATAAGAATATTATTGAGATGATTATCATCCTTGATCACTGTTAGAACATAGAACAGTACATGAACAGGAACTCTGCCTAAAGTGGAAGTCCGCAAGGCTTCTAAGGATCTGAATCGGCCTTTTTGTTTTTGAGTCTCCTGCTGTTGGGTTCATCATTAAGTTAGTTTTAGTGATAAAAATTTATATTTATTGTACTATACATTATAAATGCATGCTAACTGTCGCATGACGGACTTAAAAGAAGTAGGAAAAAGCTATAATGGGAATTAGATTGGTCTGATGACAGCACTAGGAGTCAAGAAACTGGTGGTTACCATATTTTCTCATGCAGGCAACAAGGCCATCCTTGCAAATTTCAAGGTGTCTCTGCAACAGGGACTGGATTGTAGGGATCATATAAATTGAAGTGAGAGGTGGAAAGAAGGCAAGCAACCAAGTCATTATCAAAGTAGGCATGAAATAAAAAAAGTATAATCATATTAACAAGCCTGCATGGTTTCTTCTTTTACTTTGTAGAACATACATGCAGAAAGGAAAGAAAACTGACCACCCTCATCACTCTGGTGGGAAACCTAAATCAATCTGACCCCAAAATCAATATCAGACATATATCACAGGGAAGTTCTTCCAACCATATATCAATATCAGGCATGAGACAAGCATGACCTTCACAAAGTCGTCATAAATCCAAATCCAAGACTTGGAAGCAGATTGCTTCCTCTGGTAGCGACACTCTGCATGCATGAAGCAACACAACCACAAATTAGATCCACAAGTTGATCGACTGTCTCACTCCGCTATTGATCATGGTCTTCATGACCTATGCTTCTTTTTGCGCGTGGTCCCGATTGATCAACCCCCAGGACAAGGTAAGCATGGTTACCAGAAGTAGCTATTGATTTTTTCCAAAGTCTCGACATGGACTTGAAGAGGGTACTAGATCTTCATAACAACTAGACTTTGATAATTCACCTTCCTTGGCTGACTTACGCTATCTTTTATCAACATTACTTGGACTTCAATCTATTAGATTTTCCAACAGGACTGATTACCCTTCTTTTGAAGGCTGGTTATTTAGCCTTGAATGGAGGACAAAGCAGCTATTGATTTTTTCCGTAGGAAGTTTCGGCATGGACATGAAGAGGGTACTAGATCTTCATAACAACTCGACTTTGATAACTCACCTTGCTTAACTTTCCATCAGTGAATCTTCTAATGACCCTAAAATTGTAAATGACTTGAATCTTCTTAACGGGCCCAAATTAAGAAAAGAAATTTAATCGTCCCTTTTAATATTTGAAATTTGACTGCCGTTAAAATAACCTAAAAAGAAGCTGCAGCGACTGCCTCTTATTTATACATATTTACATAAGCAGGCTGGTTTCTGTCGCTTGCTTGTGCCCCCATGGATACTGAGATAAGGCCATATTCCTCTCTCTCCTTCTTTCTTCTCTTCTTTCTCTTCTCTTCTCTCAACATCCAACACTGTGGAGCAACTGATAGCATCTCTTTGGGCCAGTCCGTCTCCGGAAACCAGACCATAGTGTCCAAAGAAGGCAAGTTTGAGCTGGGGTTCTTCACACCAGGTAACTCCCGTAACTATTACATAGGTATCTGGTACAAAACAATTCCTGTCCAAACTGTAGTCTGGGTGGCGAACAGAGCAACACCCATCTCCAACACCTCCTCTGCCGAGTTAAAAATCTCAGAAGATGGCAAACTAGTCCTCCTCAACATTTCCAAAATCCCAGTTTGGTCATCCAATTCAACTCCATCAACCTCGAATTCCACGGTTGCCGTGCTTCTGGACACCGGAAATCTCGTTATAAGAAATGGGTCAAACACTACAATTTGGCAGAGTTTTGATCACCCAACTGACACATGGATGCCAGGAGGATGGCTTGGAGTTAACAAGATCACAGAGGAGTATCAGAGCATGACTTCATGGGAGAATCGTGAGAATCCTGCCCCCGGGCCTTTCGCTCATAGTATGGACCCCGATGGATCCAATCAGTTCGTATTGCTGTGGAATGGTTCTGAAATTTATTGGAGCGGTGGGCTGTGGAATGGCCAGTACTTCACTGCAGTCCCTAGTACCAGAGAAAGCACTCCCTTCAACTTCACCTTCGTCGACAACAAGCAGCGGAAGTATGCCATGTATACCATCCGGGACAGTTCTTTCATCACTCGGTGTGTGATTGAATCATCGGGGCTATTAAAGCAATTCTATTGGCTGAACGGCGCCCAGGAGTGGCAGGCAATCTTTACTCAACCTTCGGCTCAATGTGATGTCTACTCTCTATGTGGAGCTTTCGGTATCTGCGACCAGAAAAGCTCAAATATTTGCAGGTGCTCCTATGGTTTTGAACCAGCTTCAATGGAAGAATGGGAGTTCAATGTTTGGAAGTCAGGGTGCGTGAGGAAAACCAGTTTGCGATGCAGCAATAAAAGCTCGACCGGTGGAGAAGGGGATAGATTCGTTGAGATGACCAATATGAGATTGCCTGCCAATCCGCAGAACTTGACTGTCGGGAGTGCTAGAGATTGCGAACAGGCTTGCTTGAACAGCTGCTCATGCAACGCGTATGCTTATGTGAGTGGATGCTCAATTTGGAATGGGGACATTCGGAACCTTCAACAACTCTATGATGGTGATAGTGCAGCTGGTACTCTGCATCTCCGGCTCGCTGCCTCTGATTTCCCAGCTTCAAGTAGCTCACATAAGTTGGTAATAGATCTATCTGTTAGTGTCATCGGTGGAATTCTTGGGATCTCGGGTGTTCTCGTCGGACTAATTTGGGCGTTTCAAAGGAGGAAACGAATTCGGATGGAAAAACAAGTTGAGGGTTCTTTGATTCAGTTTACTTATGGTGATTTGCGGCGTGTGACCAAGAACTTCTCTGAGAAGTTGGGCAGCGGAGGCTTTGGCTCCGTTTTTAAAGGGACATTAATTGACTCAACCGAAGTAGCTGTGAAGAAGCTTGAAGGCTTGAGACAAGGGGAGAAGCAATTCCGAACCGAAGTGAGCACATTGGCTGCTATTCAGCATGTCAATCTGGTTCACCTTCGCGGTTTCTGCACCGAGGGCAGCAAGAGGCTTCTAGTTTATGAGTACATGTCCGGAGGTTCCCTGGACTCTCATCTCTTTCAAAACAAATCCACGGTTCTGGACTGGAAGACGAGGTATCAAATTATTCTTGGGATTGCGAGAGGATTAGGCTACCTCCATGAGAAGTGCAGGGAGTGCATCATACACTGTGACATAAAGCCAGACAACATACTCCTAGACAAGGACTTCTGTGCCAAAGTTGCAGACTTTGGCATGGCGAAGCTCATCGGTCGCGACTTCAGCAGGGTCCTGACAACCATGAGGGGAACCGTTGGCTACCTCGCACCCGAGTGGATTTCAGGCCTGCCAATCACCTCCAAGGTTGACGTCTACAGCTTCGGGATGATGCTCTTTGAGCTGATATCAGGCAATCGAAACACAACGCACTCTAGGGATGAAAGCAAAATCTTTTATCCATCCTGGGCGGCAGCGAAGGTCGTTGAAGGCGATATATTTAGCTTATTAGACCATAGATTGAATGGTGCTGCCGACCTTGAAGAGCTAACCAGAGTCTGCAGAGTTGCTTGCCGGTGCATTCAAGACTCTGAAGCTGACAGGCCAACAATGGGACAGGTGGTGCAGATCCTAGAGGGAGTCCTGGAGGTGAGCATGCCGCCAATTCCTAGGTCTCTTCAGCTTCTCACGGAAGATCAGAGCCAAATTCGTTATCAGTTGTCATCAACTGAATACAACGATGCACTTGATCAATCTCAGGATTTCCTTCAATAGGTGTCAAGCTAAGGGGCACATGGTTCTTCGCTGAGCATGTCAATAACATGTAACGGGTTAAAGAAGAGCTTATAGTTGTTATGATCCTTAAGATGGATGTTTGTATGAGGGTGTAATGTTCTATAGTGGCTGTAGTATCTATGTAGTGGCATAAAGTTCATGGATATCTCTTGTTATAAAGATAGGTTAGGTATGTTATAAAGTTTCCAACTCATCACTTTCCATGCATGAGTTATTTATATAGATATGTTAGATACACAAGTAAGCTGGCAACCACCAGATGTACCTCTTGTTGAAGACAATGTTCAAAACCTTCTTATCTATTTATTTTCAAGGCATTTATTTCATAATTTCTCAGTTTTACTGAATCACGTCAACAATCAAACCACATATGCGCATGTATTTATGAAGTTCATGGACCAGCCATTTGAGATGATCGTACCCCATGGATGTTCTCTTGATTACGTATAATGTTAATTAGATGTGGGATAAAAAACAAGATGGTAAGATACGTTGAAAGGATGTGGATGTTAATTAGGGATGGAGATGGCTTTTTCCTCCCTCCCACTTCTTTCATAGGTGAAAAAAGGACGTAAGAAAATGAAAATGAGAATTAAAAAATATATAACTTCAATCTCGTGGAAATGTCCCACCAACAAATAGAAACAAGGTTAGCCCGGAAAAGCACCGTCGGTTTAGGTTCTTTTCATTGGCATGTGATAGGACAGAGTTGAGAATTGGGCGGCCTGCCATATTCAAGAGCTTTGCCTTCTATCTCCTCATTGGCTAGTCCCAAAAATCCATCTGGCCATCCTTCTTCGTAACAGGGACTACGTTAGCAAGCCAATCTGGATATTTTGCGACCTCTTCCTTTATTTTCAACATCCACTCGGGTCTCAATCTCCAGGAAAAGTTTGTCACTTTTGAGAGACCTTACAGAGAAGATACGGTTGGCAGTCATTGACAGCTGTAACATGAATTCTTTAATCGCATACAATCTATTTCTATTTTGAGCTTACCCATATGATAAACAAAGGAGTGTTAATTCTGTTCAAACATGTAGATAAACCAATTGAAAACAGCCTGTGGCGGGCATTCTTTTGTAGGCTCTACAATATATGGCATTCATCTGATCCATGCGTTTTTTCTCCCCTAAGTAGGCTTATATTATTAGCTCTTCGTTAATAAAATAAAGGAATCAGAGGTCGACAAATGATTATTTCAGCTCCAAAGAAAACAAAGCTGATTGACCCAGTTATATAGTACAGACCTGCGTCGGCGGCCATGTATGTAGCCCAAGGAACCCATCTATCAATGTCACATACGGGCAATTCAATTTCACTGCCCTTTAATTAAAAAAAAATGAAAAGAAAGGAAAACATTAATCATGAAAATAAAATGCTAACATTCAAAATATATAATAAGTTTAGGAATTGTATGTGCTGCCGCCGGTTCTAGAACCCTATGCAAACCATCGCCGTAGACCTCCAAGATAATAGACAAGGGTCGGAGAGTTTGGCTCTGGCCGAGCCCTCCGATGTTTAAGTCCAAAAAAGTTATTTTTTTCTTCCTTCTAACTTCCCATCAAATAACCCTCTCTAACTTAAACATTAGGGGGATAATCTTCTGTAACTTAAGCATCGAAGGATCCGATCGGAGCCAATCTAGTGAGCTCTTTGACTTTTACCTGACAGATCCATAGAGGTGGCCCGCATCGGCATCCCCCCAAGACTAGCAGCAACAATATGGATTTCAAAAGTCTCATTTTTAGTCCAACATGACACTACTTATAGTACAAGTTCGTCTAAAGAAGAAGAAAAAGAAGCATTAGTGATATTTTAGGCTTTTTAATTATCCTATACATGATAGTGTCCATAAGATGGAATTCTTGTTCTCTGTAAATTATTCTAGCTTGTCGTCATCATATAAATGGGAATATATGGGGGAGATAGAAAGAAGACAAGCAACTTAGCCTCATTTGGAAGAGCTTTTGGAGAGCTAAAAAGTACTTTCTAACCATCCAAAATTACTTTTAGATAAAATATGGGTGTTTGGCAAAAATTTTGTAAAGCCTTTTAGCTTTTCTAGAAAGCTAAAAACAGCTTTTTGGGAGAAGC
Source organism: Phoenix dactylifera (assembly GCF_051530095.1). Classification (NCBI taxonomy): domain Eukaryota; kingdom Viridiplantae; phylum Streptophyta; class Magnoliopsida; order Arecales; family Arecaceae; genus Phoenix; species Phoenix dactylifera. The sequence goes on along the minus strand of NC_143190.1, from coordinate 40,834,787 downwards.
TCCATTTTAGAGCTTTTCGGAAAAGCACTTTTAGGCCGGGTCGGAAAGCTATTTTTTTTGACCAAAATATCCGTGATAAAATATAACAATTACACAAAATATTTCTTTAATAATTGTTTAACCAATTTTATTACCTAGTTAGAAAATTTGTTAGATATGAAAAATTAATTTACACTAATAATTATAATATTTTATATCTTTATTATTATATTATACTATAAATATAATATTATATTACATTATATCATAATACATTGATCTGTTATGTTAAATAATTTAATATTATATTAAATTAAATTATTATGCTATAGTGTGCAATATTATATTACTATATTATACTAATATTATATTATATTATAATAATATTATACTATATTATATATTTATTTATTAATACATATTATATTTTATTATACTCTATTGTATAATACTATGCAATATCCTTTATGGTCATTTTGTCATTCAAAAAGTACTTTCTCAATTTACTTACCAAATACATGTTAAAGTGGCAACACCTCTTCCAAACGGAGCTAACAGACAAAAAGAAGAAAGTATGCTTTTGCCTTGCAATATACAAAAAATTGTTTTTTTTAAATTCTTTTCCATTTAAGTATATTATATCCATCATACTATTTGATCGAATGACAGATTTCATTGTCTAAAAATTACTAATATTCCATCAAACTTTATCAATTACATCCTGTTTGCGTCAAACTTATGAATTAGAGGTCAATGAACCATTAAACATTCATTATTACCTGTAAATAATTATTTCCAAATATAATTCACTTACAATTAACAAGGTTTTGCGATTTTATCTGAAAATTTAACTGAAGGGCCAATAAATAATTAAATCTATAGTTATTGTTTCAGTAACACCAATGCCATATGAAAACTACAGACTTTCATGCATTCGGCCATATGGATCTTGTTGTTTAGGAGCTGCTGAATAGTTCTAATTTTCTTAAGGGATCCCCGGATAGCTTAACTTGGGTCTATCCAGGACTCCTGTAATAACTTTAGAACTGCTCAACGAGCTTTGTAATTGTAATATAAGAATCTTTTAATAATTAAAAATATTTTCAAATTATGAAATAATTTTCAGCTCAACTCCAATTGATCCAGGATCTATTTGGTGATCGCCAAACCGTTTTATTGTTTACTTCAATAAGATTCTGACAGGCATGAGACCAGCATGGCCTTCACAAAGTCGTGATAAATCCAAAAACCAAGACTTAGCTCGCTTCCTCTGGTAGCGATACTCTGCATGCATGAAGCAACACAAGTAGCTATCGATCATCGTCTTCATGACCTATGCTTCTTTCTTCGAGTGGTCCTGTGTCATCCTTCAGATGGCGGCGAAGGCCGGTAAGCCGCTGGCGGTGGATGAGATAACAGAACAGGGCAAGAAGCGAGGTTTTGCCCGGGTCAAGATAGAGGTGGACCTCCGATTCCCTCTGAGAGGCGGCACTTTTGTGAAGGGGAAGGCACAGGGGCGGGAGGAGAGAGTTTGGCAAGGTTTCATCTTTGAGAACCTTCCGAACCCATGCTGCAGATGCGGTAGAGTGGGGCACGGAGAAGACTTCTGTGCGGCGAGTCCGGTCGAGGTCCCAGTGGACGGGGGTACCGAGGCGGTGACGGATGAGCCGAACGGTACATCGGAGATCCCTTCACAGGGAGGGGCCGGTGGGAACGGTCCTCCGGTGAACCCAAGTTATGGGCCGTGGTTGGTAACCCATAGGGTTCGGCAAATGAGAGCCGGCGGAGGGAACGTGAAGCCGAGGAAGCCGATGGCGTCGGAGAGTGGTCCAAAACCGGTGGGTACGCCTTCTCGGACGAAGACACCTCCGGTGGATGGGGAGACGACTCCTTCTGTCTCCCCTGTGGACCTGGATGGTTGGCAGAAGCCATCTAAGGTAGCTCAGAGGAAATCACCGGAGCAGGGCAAAGGAGAAAGTTCCAACGGCCACTCGGGAGGTGGGGTGGGTCAACTCGGGGGGGCGTTTGGGGCACTGTCCGAGTCGACCAGCGACTCGATACTGGTCGAGATGGACCGGCCGGAGGTAGATTGGGCTGGCAACTCACGGCCCATCCCTACTGTGTATAGGCGGCCGGGCTCTGGCCCGCCTAGCCCGAGGAGGGGGTCGGGTGATACTGGGCCTGGCGCTGGGCTGGGTCCAATAGTGATTGACCGGGAGCTACCTAAGACGGATGCGGGTCGTGGACCGGGTTTGAGTCCGCTCAAACGCGCCCGCAGCCCGTCAAAGAGAGGCAGCTTCGCCGATTTTTCGTGTCCAGCCGCCGGTGTTCGTCCGGCCATGGGATTCCGGAGGTTGGTGGCGGTTGGGCATCGGAGAAGCCGGAGCTCCCCTCCGCCGGTGGCATCGTCGAGTTCCAGGCCACCTAAGGCTGGCGGCGGGCGGGAAGCCAACGGCGGTCGTCCTGCTGGCTGGAGGATGTCCCGTGCCACCTCAGTCGGGGATCTCCCGGCGGTCTTGAAGGCGGCGGAGACGTCGAAGGGGGTGGTGCAGGTGCCGGAAGGTCTGGAGGCGCCCGCTCGAGCTGAGGCAGATGCGAAAATGAAGGGAGTCTGCGGCAGGGAGGGAGACGGGACTACTGTGGATTCCTTGTGCCATTTGGCACGGGGAAATAGCAATCCAAGCCACAGTGAGCTCTTGTCCCAAACGTTGGCAGCTGTGCAGAAGGGGAACCCTGAGCCTGTTTCCAATGCGGGAGGGTATGTGGACAGTGGGATAAATGTGGATAATGGGGTCGGCTCTGGTATGGAGAGTCGAGCCACCGAACTGGGTTGTCCATGAAGATGATCCTTTGGAATTGTCGGGGGGCCGGGAAACTTTCTTTCGCCCCGGCTTTTCGGAGATTGGTGCAGGTGCACGACCCAGACATTTGTGTTTTATTTGAGACCCGGTTGGCCGGAAGGAGTATTGTTAAAGCCAGGAGGGCACTGCCTCGGTCCTGGGGTTTCTATGCTGTGGATTCTCAGGGGTTGTCGGGAGGTATCATAGTAACTTGGAAACTGGATTGTGGGAAGCTGGACATCTTTAATGTTAGTAGCCAAGAAGTGATCATGGTGATATCTGAGGGAGAGGGGAGACCTTGGATATTTGCAGCCGTGTATGCTAGTACCGACTTCAGGGCTCGGAGGACACTGTGGGAGGAGGCTTCCAAGTTGGTTGATCAGGGGCAGCCGATGTTGATTGCAGGAGATTTTAATTGTATAGATGATCCACAGGAGAAGATGGGAGGGAGGCAATTTTCCTATCAGAGGAAGGTGAGGGAATTTCAGGAGTTTATCTCGACAAATGGACTGATAGATCTGGGCTCCACAGGGCCTAGATTCACATGGTGCAACAATCAGCAGGGTCCGGCTAGAGTTTGGGAGAGACTTGACAGGGCCTTCGCCACAGCTGGATGGATCCAGGAGTTTCCAGACAATCATGTCAAACATCTACCGAGGATAGCTTCAGATCACAGTCCGATACTGGTATGTACTGACAGACCCATCCTTTTTCGTTGTCCTTTCAGGTTTGAGAGGTTATGGTTGTCTTACCCCTGGTCTTGGGGGGTTGTGAGCGAGGCTTGGAACAAGCCGGTCCGGGGGATGCTATGTATCGAGTTTCTCGCAGACTTGAGTTGACTAGGAGATATCTTCGGAGGTGGAACAGGGTGGAGGTTGGAAACATATTCCGAAGAATTGAGGAGTTAGAGGAGGCCATTGCTAATCTGCAACTACGAGAGGCGTCGGGTGGAGGTCTATCACATGTGGAGTTATCGGAGTTGAGGTCCTTCCTATCTATGCATGATGCTCTCCTTAGCCAACAGGAGATCTTTTGGAGGCAGAAGTCAAGAGTACAGTGGATTCAGGAAGGGGACAGGAACACAAAGTTCTTTCATCAGTCTACATTGATCAGGAGACAGCGGAACAGGATCAGATCTATCAGGGACGAGGATGGACAGTCCATAGAGGACCCGAATATGATTTGCAGGGTGGTTGAGCAGTTCTTCAGGACTAGGTGGACGGAGCGGACAGGGAGTGGTATATTTACTGAGCTACCCTTATCTCCTGAGGGGGTTTCCGATGAGGACTCTTTAGCACTGATCAGGCCGGTATCGGGACGGAAGATTCAGGAGGCGGTGTGGTCCCTGGAGGGGGACAAGGCGCCCGGACCGGATGGCTTTCCGCCCGTGTTCTTTCGTAGGTATTGGTCGATTGTAGGCCTTGATGTTATTGAGGCCATTCAGCAGTTTTTTAGCACGGCAGTGATGAGCCCGGAGTGGCAGAGGACTTTTATTACATTGATCCCCAAGCGCCAGGTTGCTACTGAGCCTGGCCACTTTAGGCCGATTAGCCTTTGTTCTACTTTATATAAGATTACAGCAAAGATCTTGGCAATTAGAATGAGAGGGATCTTACCCAGAATTATCAGTCCAGAGCAGGGTGCTTTTATTGGGGGGAGGAACATATCAGATAATGTCCTTATTGCCCAGGAGTTCATGTTTGATCTGGTGAAGGCTCCTGTGCGGCGCTGCCTTATGGGGGTCAAGCTTGATATGGAGAGGGCATACGATAGGATGTGCTGGGATTTTCTTCGACATTCCTTACAGAGTTTTGGTTTCCATGAGGTGTGGATCAGGTGGGTCATGGGCTGTGTGATGGGGCCATCCTTCTCCATTCTGGTAAATGGCACACCTTCACACTTCTTTGATGCATCTGTTGGACTTCGCCAGGGGTGTTCGTTGTCTCCCTTGCTTTTCATTATCTGTGCAGATGCATTATCCAGAGCTCTTCGAGTAGCAGTGGACACACAGACTCTGGAGGCTTATAGGCCAGTGCAGGGGCTGTGCCGATCTCCCATCTACTCTTTGCTGATGACTGCTTGCTGTTGGCTAGGGCGACCAGGCAGAATGCCCATGTGATCCGGAGGACCCTCTATGCTTATTGCTCGGCTTCTGGACAGCGGGTCAACTTGAACAAATCGTCTATTTTCTTCAGTCCAAAGACCAAGGTTCAGATAAAGGCCGGAATTATGGAGACTCTGGGAGTGGGTGAGCAGGAGGGCACCTTGACATATTTGGGTGTGCCGATACTTGGGCGATGCATGCGCAGTGGAGATACCATCTCTCTTGAGCATAGCATTAGGCACAGGCTGGAGGGGTGGCAGATGCATTCACTATCCATGATGGGCAGAGTCACATTGGCACGGTCAGTTCTTAGTGCTATTCCGGTATATCTTGTATCCCACACTGTCCCTCCCGTAGCTTCATTGAGGTCAGTTGAGCGGCTTATCAGGGACTTTATCTGGGGGAGGCGTGGTGACAGAGGCAGGGTACATCTAGTGGCTTGGGAGGTGGTCTGTCAGCCGGTCAGACTTGGCGGCTTGGGTGTGCCGTCATTGGTGGCGCGACGGGAGGCATCGATTTTGCGACTAGCAGCTAGCCTCTTGTTGGAGCCTGAGAGTTTATGGTCCTCACTGATGAGGGCTAAGTACGGGGCATTGACGGTTGGCATTAGGGCGGGGCGGCTCCACTCCCCTATCTGGAGGGAGATCAGTGTTAGGGCTCCGTTGGTGCTTCCGGCCATCCGGTGGGCTGTCGGGGATGGTATGTCAGTGGATGTCCTTGAGGATAGTTGGGTGACTGAGTTACCGATTAGCAGGCTACCGGTCATGGTAGATACGAGCAGGCTGCTGGGACGTCGTGTTGGTGATCTACTAGTACCGGAGGAGGGGAGCTGGGATGAGGTGCTCATTCGGGAGACATTTGGGGAGCAGCTTGTGGAGAGAATTCTGGCATTACCGCTCCCGTCCCGGGCGGAGCCTGATAGACTGGTCTGGTTACCGACAGGCCGATCGCGGGTACGTGCCAGGGATATTCATGCGTGGACTAGGCGGGAGCCGGAGAAACGGATTGATGGTGGATGGATATGGAGGATGAGGGTGCATCCCCGGGTGGCGCTCTTTCTTTGGAAGGTAGCCTGGGGCTGCCTTCCGACCAGGAGTGTATTGGCCCGGCGGGGGATGAGGATGGGCTCACTATGCGAGGTATGTCTGGATGCTGAGGAGACGGTCGGCCACGTACTCCTTCGATGTCCTGTAGCTATGCAGTGTTGGAGATTGGCCTCGGCGCTACTGCCACCTTCATGGGAGTCGGTGGAGGATATGCTCCGGTTCCTGAGTGAGTCTATTCGGAGGCCGAGGGATGCTGAGACAGGTTCTATTGTAGCCTACCTAGCCTATCACATATGGCTAGCCAGGAATGATCGTCTATTCGAGGGTGGGCGGTTGACCCCACGGGCTGTGATGGAGAGAGCTCTGAGGCAGGCAGCTGAGACATCTATGATGACCACGTCGGCGCCACCTGGGAGAACTAGGGATATCTGGGGTACCTGCACTGCTGTTTCAGCGTCCAGGTTCAGTTACTTCTCTTGGGTACCCCCACCCCTGGTTATCTCAAGGTGAATTTCGACGGTGGCTCGGCGGGGGATGGCACCTCTGGGGGCGTGGGTTTTGTTATCAGGGACTATCGGGGCACTTTTATTGCTGCGGGGGGACGGAGCACTCTCGGCGGTTCGGCGGTGGGAGCAGAGCTGCAGGCTGCTTGGGAGGGTGTTTGGTTTGCGAGACGAGTTCTGGGGGCAGAGAGACTCGTTCTCGAGGGTGACTGTTCTATGGTGATTGTCTGGATACGTGGTGTGGACACATACGGTGACGGCCATCCCCTGATACGGGATACCCAGAGCTTGGTGCGGGAGCTGATTTCTTGTCAGGTGGTCCATGTTTACCGAGAGGCGAACAGTGCAGCAGATTGGGTCGCTTCTTATGTTGCCCGGCATACCGGGGAGGTTTTCTGGTCTAGTTTGGATGGCGTTCCACACGCCTTATTTTGTTTACTTTTCTTTGATATGTCTGGTTGTATTCACGTTAGTAGTATATGAATGAAATACCGTTTTGAATGAAAAAAAAAAAAAAAAAAGAAAAGAAAAGAAAAGAAAAGAAAGAAAAAAAAAAAAAAAAAAAAAAAAAAAAAAAAAAAAAAAAAAAAAAAAAAAAGAAGCCGGCATCGGACCAAGACTTGCAGTGCCTCAGAGGCAATGGATTCAATTCCAGCACTGACATTTCCAGGAGCTCTCAAATCAGAGTGCAGCATTCAAGTCCAGCCCTGACATTTCCAGGAGCTCTCAAATCAGAGTGCAGCAAGGACTGACATAAGCATTTACAAAACTAACTTATCCTACAGCGGAAAGACAACCGAGACATTAGGTGAATATAAAAAGAGAATGAAGTAAAAAAGAAACAATTTATTATTTATGTATTATATATTGAGGGAAAGAGATATTGGGTAAAGCCAGCATATTCAGGAAACGTACACACCTTTAGCTTCCCTTGGGACTAAAAGTTTTTTTTTTTTTTTCCGATGAAAACAAAAATTCAGTGAACATCCTGCCAAGTCAAAAACGAATAAAAAATAAAAAAAAAAAAATGAAAACTCTGCTATAAATGTCCACAAGAACTCTTCAAAATATCGTGCAACATAGAAGGCGATCTAGTCTGCAGCCCTATTCGCCTTCCGAAAAGTGTGCATGATGCTCGCCCAGCTGCCTACGTGTCTCGTGTATAAGTGGATAGCCATCCCAAAACCAAGCTTTTCTTGGGATTGAAAGTTTGTTCAAGATCATCTACTTGTTATGGGATTCACTCAATATTTAAGCACAGCAACAACAAGATTAATTTCCCTAAAAATATCAACAGCATTAACATCAAGGTTTTTAATAAAAAAATTGTACAAGTCCACCACCAAAACAACATATTTTAAGGAGGTATATATTTTTCATTACCAACCAAGCTGAATAATTCTTAACAATCTTGAAATAAATTATGCTTTATAAATAATGATGAATTCTAACTTCCGGACATTATCTAAGGCTATTTTATCATATTGGTTGCCTACGCTTCTACATAATTATCAGAATCCATCGTTATGCTCAAAATCAAAGAAGAAATCACAATTTGAATTTCTTACAGTACCTCTTTTCCGAAAAAAATTCTTATGCGACTGCAGTTCTGGATTCCGTGGGAAGCACTATCTACATAAACATCTTAAATATAGGGACTGCTTAGTAAACTTGCCCGTCAATATTTAAACTAGTTTCCGGCAATTTGAGTGCCGAGACGTAAGCACGTGCAAATATATTATGCGAACAATAGTGACTCCAGGTAAATTTAGACAGCATTTGAACTAGTCCTGGCACTGGGTGTGCCGAGACTGGTTCGCATGTAACTTGAGGTTTATGGAATGTGAGAACTTGGGAAAAAAAGATATTTGTGGAAAAAGGGCTCTTTTCAAGAGAGGAACAGCAGGCATGCAAATCTGGAATAAGCCTCAGCATTTCATGGGCCATAGCCTTATTATAATGTTGTAGGTATGCGTTTGTTTTTGCAAAGATGACCAAGATACTTCTTTTTTATGCGTTTGTTTATGGTATGTTGTAGGTATGCGAACAACCACAAGAGGAACTTTCGGCTACCTAGCACCAGAATGGATATCGGGCTTAGCTATCACTCGGAAGGCAGATGTTTATAGCTACGGAACGATGCTCTTTGAAGTCTTTTCGGCGAGGATGGACAGAGGACCAGCGAAAAATAGAAGCGTGGGTTATTTTCCTTTCTGGGCTGCCATGTACTTGAAATTCTCGCACTGTTAAAAGAGAGAATAGAGGGTGATGATGATATCGAGGAACTGAGCAGAGCTTGTAGTGTGGCTTGTTGGTGCATTCAGAGCAATGAAGTTCATAGGCCAACAATGGGGCAGGTGGTTCAAATTCTGGAATGAGTTCCGGAGGTGAACGTGCCTCCAATATGTACCATGGCATCTCCAGCAGATTGATGATGATCAGGTTCCAGATTCAACAGAGTACTCTACCAGTTAAAACAAGTTCTTTTTAAGGACTCCAGAGCAGCTTATCTGAGGAATTTCCAGTCTGCAATTGTCACGCCCCGAACCCATCACCCGGGTCCGGCACGCGACCGGCCGCATGAGCCCTAGAGCAGTGCCCTAAAGATCATGCAAGGCCTAAGATAAACAACAATTTCAATAATTCCAATAATTCCATAAATGCCAAAATCAAAGATTGATGTAATCAATCAAATCCAGCCCAGTAAGAATCCCTACACTTCCGAACCAACACAATAATAATATGAATTTGAAAGCCACGATAAATTGATGCACATTTCATGAAATCATAAACCGACTGTCAAAAGGCTCAAGTAATCAATATAAGTATGCACGTCAAATATCAATGAAAGTCCAACCACGCAAGAATGATAGAGCATACGATAACTCATAAATCTTCATTAATGTTTTCAATGCTTTTTCTTTCCATTCTATATTAACTTGATCCGGATCAATTATCTTTCCGACTTTGGGCTACATCCCGGTCACGTTTCCGGCCCGTGACGGGGCAATCGATAGTATCACATTTCCAGCCTGTGATGGGGCAATCGATAGTATCACATTTCCAGCCTGTGACGGGGCAATCGATAGTATCACATTTCCAGCCTGTGACGGGGCAATCGATGGTATCACATTTCCAGCCTGTGACGGGGCAATCGATAGTATCACATTTCCAGCCTGTGATGGGGCAATCAATAATAACGAGATAAGCCCAAAGTCCCTGTTCATTTAATCAATTCACAAACACACATCCATTCCCTTTTCCACTTTATTTCCGGCCTAGACTAACCATGGTCACGTTTCCGGCCCGTGACAGGGCAATCGCTATAACATGGTTAGTCCATACCACCACATCCATAAATTCAATTATGCAGGTATAAGTTATACACATACAAGCATCCATCACACTACCAACCACAAGCCAACACGATCAAAATATAATTAAATATAAAACTATTTTGCTTTGTCTGGATCATAGCATATCAAACATATATAGTGCAAAAATATGTATATCATGTAGGATTGGCGTACAAGGATTCTTACAGAAATTGTAGACAGACTCAAATACAGTCCGAATCACAACCTACGCGCTGGGGTGCTGAGTCCCCTGATCAAAACCTCCTGGCTCTGCCGACTCTTCCTCTACAACATCAATTACAAATCACAAACTAAATCATTTAATATTTAAATATTCCAAACCATAATTGATATTTACTATGGGGTCCATAACCAGATCCCCAAACATCTCAATCTCTCCAAGTCTAGGGCAGTCGGGGTGGCCCGACTCCCACCCTTGTACTACCGGCCCATGTCGTCGCCAGCCGTGGCCGCTGCCACGCCGGCGACGATGGCCAGTCCCGATGAAAAGACCAAAAGAAGGGTGGATGATAGAGAAGGGTTCTTCCTCCACCTCTTTGGTCCAAGGGCAACAGCCGGGGTGGCTGTGCCCTCACCTTCCCCACCCTCGGCCACCATTGGCCGAACCATCGCCGGCCACCCCTGCTGCAGTCACCGGCGATGGTGGCCGGCCAAGAGAAAGAGAGAAGAAGAAGTCTCTTCCTCTTCTTCTTCTTTTCCTTCTCCTCTTATTATTATTATTATTATTTTATTCTTATTTTCTCCTCCTCCTTCTTCTTCTTTCCAATCGACACTGTCCCCTACCCCTTTTTCTTCCATCATCAACCGAAGACCACCGAAATGGTGGTTCGGCTCCCCCCACCCGACGGCAGCCACAAGGGTCCACGACCACCGCCGCCGCCGCCTGTGGCCAGCCGCCATCGTCACCGCCGGTGGCCAACCGACGCGGAAGGGAGAAAGGAGATGGGATGGAACCATGCGGGAAGCCCTCGGTCCACCCATCCCGATCCCCAACAAGGCCCTAGGAACTCATCTCCACCCTTACACAACTCGATCAACCCCCAATGCCATGGATCCCGGCCAACCGGCGACCGGCGGCGGCCAACATTCGGAAGAGGGAGGCCGAAACAGGGGTACCCTGTTTCGGACTCTTTTCCGACGATCCGCCGGCCAAAATCCCACTCACACGACCCAAAAATCAAGCAATGAAGCACAAGGGCTTACCTCGGTCCGGCGGGATGCTCCGGCGGCCCTTCCGGCGAGGATTCGGTGGAGAAATCCATGAGTAAACCCACGGATCCGAGGCCTCTTCGTGCGTTTGGTGGGGATCCTCCTCCTTGACCGGCCGGCTCACGAGATCCGCTGCCTTCCCGGTGCTCAAACTCCCCCCGGCGACTCGGCTCCCTCCGGCGATCCCCTCTAACGCCGCCGCCGTCTCCCTCCCGTCTTCCCCCTCTCTTCCACGATCGTGCCCTAGGCACGATCGTTTTTAAGGGGGATGGGCCCGGTCTTTTCGGGCCAGCCCATCCGCCCTTTTTTTTTTTTGTTGTTGCTTTTTCTGGGGTATTACATACTCTCCCCCTTAAAAAAAATTTCGTCCTCGAAATTGACTTACTTGAAGCCTCAAACTTTAAAAAAAATGCATCCGGTATATCATCCCTGAGATCTCAAGTAGTCTCCCTTTCGGAGTACCTACTCACAAGATTTTGACATACAAAAATCACAGCATCTCAAAACTTGATTATTTCTATTTACCACACATAGTAAGTTCTTTTGATCTCCTTCAAAAGAATTCCAAACTCCCAACCTTAGATTAAAATGCCATAATTATATCCCAAGAAATTAATTTCTCTTGATTCTACACAGAGATCATAATTGGCTTGACAGAAATAGGAGAAATCTTTAGTATCAAATGCTCTTAATATTCTATAATCATTTTTCTTTTCTTTCTCCCACATCATTCCAACAAATAAGAGATTCATAGAATCAACAACATTCTCCTGAAACTAACTCAAGTATTTCATCATAATGCCTTTTAGATCAAATATTAATGATCTTAACCAGTTTCAAAATAAGTCAAACCACCACACTTCCGCTGCACACTCTGATTTAATTCATTTAATTCACTAAAGTCACAAAATGATTTCTGACTAAAGTATCACTTTGCATTGAGACTAAGAAACTCCAAATTTCAAATTTTCAAGTAGAACTAGAGCAAAATCTCTAGATCTTTTTGTTCTCGATTTATATAGAGTATACTTACCATAACTAACCCCCGATCCTTTAGTCAAGTTTAAGGTCACTATGTGATCTCCACAACCTTTTTAGAATCCAAAATATCTAGGTTTAATTTAAAGGGGTAATTCTTGTATTTCCTTAGCAATTTAATCAGAAAATCTACATTGATTTTTCTTCCAACAGAATTTACTTCAAATTCAATAGGTTAGAACTGTTGAGTCAATATCACTATGAGTAGGAATTAACTCTATCAACCTCCAGATCTTTCTTCACCAAGATTCTTAACATCCATCAACAATGCTATATATGATAATTCATATAAGCATCTCATGACCGAAGTCTCTACTCAATATGACATTTATTAGTGGCTTCATCAACAATGACAAGATTCCTGCTCAAATCTTAAATCTAGGCTTGAGTTTTAAATTAACACATCAAATAGTCTTCTACAATTATAAGTAAAATCCAGTAGCCCAATCCAAACATGAGAATTCAAATAATTAGAATTCTCCCATCAATATGCATACTCTATGGCCTCAAAATAATCAAATACATCATAGAAAATAGACCTATTTGCAATATCCAACATGCCAACACCAGATATAATCCACATACATTTTCAACTTCGAAGAACGTTCCTTTCAATATTATGAAATCTCCTTAGCTTACTCCAATACTAAATCAACGTACAAATCCCACTCTAATAATTAGCAGCAAAACCAAAAGTATGATCACATCAAAACCCACATCAAATTTGAACTTTCAAATCATTTAAATAATATCTGAACATGGCATACTCGATATGCCATTGTTGACCTACACTTATCTTAGGTCAAACCTCTCTTATCATGATCAAAGACAATTTATACTTTCCTTCTGCATGCATCGAAGACCAAACCGATGCATACATTTTATCACAATGCCCAGTGATCTTACAGCTTAAGCACTGAATTTAATTGTCATGTCCTAAGTGATCATAACTTTAAGCTATGACATATTTCTGTCACGATCCCTAGTGATCTTAAACATATGCTCAGATTCCAACTGGTCACATTTTCCAATAGTCTTAAACCTCAAACTTTAATGCCACTAAGGCCACAGTCCCTAGTGGTCTTAAACCTTAGATCATAATATTATTCTTGTTACAATCTCAAGTGATTATAAACCAAATCTCTGATAGTTTTTCTATCATAATTCTCCACTGATACTTACCTGAACATAAACCCTAGGATACCTTAACCTGGCTCTGATACCACTCTGTCACGCCCCGAACCCATCACCCGGGTCCGGCACGCGACCGGCCGCATGAGCCCTAGAGCAGTGCCCTAAAGATCATGCAAGGCCTAAGATAAACAACAATTCCAATAATTCCAATAATTCCATAAATGCCAAAATCAAAGATTGATGTAATCAATCAAATCCAGCCCAGTAAGAATCCCTACACTTCCGAACCAACACAATAATAATATGAATTTGAAAGCCACGATAAATTGATGCACATTTCATGAAATCATAAACCGACTGTCAAAAGGCTCAAGTAATCAATATAAGTATGCACGTCAAATATCAATGAAAGTCCAACCACGCAAGAATGATATAGCATACGATAGCTCATAAATCTTCATTAATGTTTTCAATGCTTTTTCTTTCCATTCTATATTAACTTGATCCGGATCAATTATCTTTCCGACTTTGGGCTACATCCCGGTCACGTTTCCGGCCCGTGACGGGGCAATCGATAGTATCACATTTCCAGCCTGTGATGGGGCAATCGATAGTATCACATTTCCAGCCTGTGACGGGGCAATCGATAGTATCACATTTCCAGCCTGTGACGGGGCAATCGATGGTATCACATTTCCAGCCTGTGACGGGGCAATCGATAGTATCACATTTCCAGCCTGTGATGGGGCAATCAATAATAACGAGATAAGCCCAAAGTCCCTGTTCATTTAATCAATTCACAAACACACATCCATTCCCTTTTCCACTTTATTTCCGGCCTAGACTAACCATGGTCACGTTTCCGGCCCATGACAGGGCAATCGCTATAACATGGTTAGTCCATACCACCACATCCATAAATTCAATTATGCAGGTATAAGTTATACACATACAAGCATCCATCACACTACCAACCACAAGCCAACACGATCAAAATATAATTAAATATAAAACTATTTTGCTTTGTCTGGATCATAGCATATCAAACATATATAGTGCAAAAATATGTATATCATGTAGGATTGGCGTACAAGGATTCTTACAGAAATTGTAGACAGACTCAAATACAGTCCGAATCACAACCTACGCGCTGGGGTGCTGAGTCCCCTGATCAAAACCTCCTGGCTCTGCCGACTCTTCCTCTACAACATCAATTACAAATCACAAACTAAATCATTTAATATTTAAATATTCCAAACCATAATTGATATTTACTATGGGGTCCATAACCAGATCCCCAAACATCTCAATCTTTCCAAGTCTAGGGCAGTCGGGGTGGCCCGACTCCCACCCTTGTACTACCGGCCCATGTCGTCGCCAGCCGTGGCCGCTGCCACGCCGGCGACGATGGCCAGTCCCGATGAAAAGACCAAAAGAAGGGTGGATGATAGAGAAGGGTTCTTCCTCCACCTCTTTGGTCCAAGGGCAACAGCCGGGGTGGCTGTGCCCTCACCTTCCCCACCCTCGGCCACCATTGGCCGAACCATCGCCGGCCACCCCTGCTGCAGTCACCGGCGATGGTGGCCGGCCAAGAGAAAGAGAGAAGAAGAAGTCTCTTCCTCTTCTTCTTCTTTTCCTTCTCCTCTTATTATTATTATTATTATTTTATTCTTATTTTCTCCTCCTCCTTCTTCTTCTTTCCAATCGACACTGTCCCCTACCCCTTTTTCTTCCATCATCAACCGAAGACCACCGAAATGGTGGTTCGGCTCCCCCCACCCGACGGCAGCCACAAGGGTCCACGACCACCGCCGCCGCCGCCTGTGGCCAGCCGCCATCGTCACCGCCGGTGGCCAACCGACGCGGAAGGGAGAAAGGAGATGGGATGGAACCATGCGGGAAGCCCTCGGTCCACCCATCCCGATCCCCAACAAGGCCCTAGGAACTCATCTCCACCCTTACACAACTCGATCAACCCCCAATGCCATGGATCCCGGCCAACCGGCGACCGGCGGCGGCCAACATTCGGAAGAGGGAGGCCGAAACAGGGGTACCCTGTTTCGGACTCTTTTCCGACGATCCGCCGGCCAAAATCCCACTCACACGACCCAAAAATCAAGCAATGAAGCACAAGGGCTTACCTCGGTCCGGCGGGATGCTCCGGCGGCCCTTCCGGCGAGGATTCGGTGGAGAAATCCATGAGTAAACCCACGGATCCGAGGCCTCTTCGTGCGTTTGGTGGGGATCCTCCTCCTTGACCGGCCGGCTCACGAGATCCGCTGCCTTCCCGGTGCTCAAACTCCCCCCGGCGACTCGGCTCCCTCCGGCGATCCCCTCTAACGCCGCCGCCGTCTCCCTCCTGTCTTCCCCCTCTCTTCCACGATCGTGCCCTAGGCACGATCGTTTTTAAGGGGGATGGGCCCGGTCTTTTCGGGCCAGCCCATCCGCCCTTTTTTTTTTTGTTGTTGCTTTTTCTGGGGTATTACATACTCTCCCCCTTAAAAAAAATTTCGTCCTCGAAATTGACTTACTTGAAGCCTCAAACTTTAAAAAAAATGCATCCGGTATATCATCCCTGAGATCTCAAGTAGTCTCCCTTTCGGAGTACCTACTCACAAGATTTTGACATACAAAAATCACAGCATCTCAAAACTTGATTATTTCTATTTACCACACATAGTAAGTTCTTTTGATCTCCTTCAAAAGAATTCCAAACTCCCAACCTTAGATTAAAATGCCATAATTATATCCCAAGAAATTAATTTCTCTTGATTCTACACAGAGATCATAATTGGCTTGACAGAAATAGGAGAAATCTTTAGTATCAAATGCTCTTAATATTCTATAATCATTTTTCTTTTCTTTCTCCCACATCATTCCAACAAATAAGAGATTCATAGAATCAACAACATTCTCCTGAAACTAACTCAAGTATTTCATCATAATGCCTTTTAGATCAAATATTAATGATCTTAACCAGTTTCAAAATAAGTCAAACCACCACACTTCCGCTGCACACTCTGATTTAATTCATTTAATTCACTAAAGTCACAAAATGATTTCTGACTAAAGTATCACTTTGCATTGAGACTAAGAAACTCCAAATTTCAAATTTTCAAGTAGAACTAGAGCAAAATCTCTAGATCTTTTTGTTCTCGATTTATATAGAGTATACTTACCATAACTAACCCCCGATCCTTTAGTCAAGTTTAAGGTCACTATGTGATCTCCACAACCTTTTTAGAATCCAAAATATCTAGGTTTAATTTAAAGGGGTAATTCTTGTATTTCCTTAGCAATTTAATCAGAAAATCTACATTGATTTTTCTTCCAACAGAATTTACTTCAAATTCAATAGGTTAGAACTGTTGAGTCAATATCACTATGAGTAGGAATTAACTCTATCAACCTCCAGATCTTTCTTCACCAAGATTCTTAACATCCATCAACAATGCTATATATGATAATTCATATAAGCATCTCATGACCGAAGTCTCTACTCAATATGACATTTATTAGTGGCTTCATCAACAATGACAAGATTCCTGCTCAAATCTTAAATCTAGGCTTGAGTTTTAAATTAACACATCAAATAGTCTTCTACAATTATAAGTAAAATCCAGTAGCCCAATCCAAACATGAGAATTCAAATAATTAGAATTCTCCCATCAATATGCATACTCTATGGCCTCAAAATAATCAAATACATCATAGAAAATAGACCTATTTGCAATATCCAACATGCCAACACCAGATATAATCCACATACATTTTCAACTTCGAAGAACGTTCCTTTCAATATTATGAAATCTCCTTAGCTTACTCCAATACTAAATCAACGTACAAATCCCACTCTAATAATTAGCAGCAAAACCAAAAGTATGATCACATCAAAACCCACATCAAATTTGAACTTTCAAATCATTTAAATAATATCTGAACATGGCATACTCGATATGCCATTGTTGACCTACACTTATCTTAGGTCAAACCTCTCTTATCATGATCAAAGACAATTTATACTTTCCTTCTGCATGCATCGAAGACCAAACCGATGCATACATTTTATCACAATGCCCAGTGATCTTACAGCTTAAGCACTGAATTTAATTGTCATGTCCTAAGTGATCATAACTTTAAGCTATGACATATTTCTGTCACGATCCCTAGTGATCTTAAACATATGCTCAGATTCCAACTGGTCACATTTTCCAATAGTCTTAAACCTCAAACTTTAATGCCACTAAGGCCACAGTCCCTAGTGGTCTTAAACCTTAGATCATAATATTATTCTTGTTACAATCTCAAGTGATTATAAACCAAATCTCTGATAGTTTTTCTATCATAATTCTCCACTGATACTTACCTGAACATAAACCCTAGGATACCTTAACCTGGCTCTGATACCACTCTGTCACGCCCCGAACCCATCACCCGGGTCCGGCACGCGACCGGCCGCATGAGCCCTAGAGCAGTGCCCTAAAGATCATGCAAGGCCTAAGATAAACAACAATTCCAATAATTCCAATAATTCCATAAATGCCAAAATCAAAGATTGATGTAATCAATCAAATCCAGCCCAGTAAGAATCCCTACACTTTCGAACCAACACAATAATAATATGAATTTGAAAGCCACGATAAATTGATGCACATTTCATGAAATCATAAACCGACTGTCAAAAGGCTCAAGTAATCAATATAAGTATGCACGTCAAATATCAATGAAAGTCCAACCACGCAAGAATGATATAGCATACGATAGCTCATAAATCTTCATTAATGTTTTCAATGCTTTTTCTTTCCATTCTATATTAACTTGATCCGGATCAATTATCTTTCCGACTTTGGGCTACATCCCGGTCACGTTTCCGGCCCGTGACGGGGCAATCGATAGTATCACATTTCCAGCCTGTGATGGGGCAATCGATAGTATCACATTTCCAGCCTGTGACGGGGCAATCGATAGTATCACATTTCCAGCCTGTGACGGGGCAATCGATGGTATCACATTTCCAGCCTGTGACGGGGCAATCGATAGTATCACATTTCCAGCCTGTGATGGGGCAATCAATAATAACGAGATAAGCCCAAAGTCCCTGTTCATTTAATCAATTCACAAACACACATCCATTCCCTTTTCCACTTTATTTCCGGCCTAGACTAACCATGGTCACGTTTCCGGCCCGTGACAGGGCAATCGCTATAACATGGTTAGTCCATACCACCACATCCATAAATTCAATTATGCAGGTATAAGTTATACACATACAAGCATCCATCACACTACCAACCACAAGCCAACACGATCAAAATATAATTAAATATAAAACTATTTTGCTTTGTCTGGATCATAGCATATCAAACATATATAGTGCAAAAATATGTATATCATGTAGGATTGGCGTACAAGGATTCTTACAGAAATTGTAGACAGACTCAAATACAGTCCGAATCACAACCTACGCGCTGGGGTGCTGAGTCCCCTGATCAAAACCTCCTGGCTCTGCCGACTCTTCCTCTACAACATCAATTACAAATCACAAACTAAATCATTTAATATTTAAATATTCCAAACCATAATTGATATTTACTATGGGGTCCATAACCAGATCCCCAAACATCTCAATCTCTCCAAGTCTAGGGCAGTCGGGGTGGCCCGACTCCCACCCTTGTACTACCGGCCCATGTCGTCGCCAGCCGTGGCCGCTGCCACGCCGGCGACGATGGCCAGTCCCGATGAAAAGACCAAAAGAAGGGTGGATGATAGAGAAGGGTTCTTCCTCCACCTCTTTGGTCCAAGGGCAACAGCCGGGGTGGCTGTGCCCTCACCTTCCCCACCCTCGGCCACCATTGGCCGAACCATCGCCGGCCACCCCTGCTGCAGTCACCGGCGATGGTGGCCGGCCAAGAGAAAGAGAGAAGAAGAAGTCTCTTCCTCTTCTTCTTCTTTTCCTTCTCCTCTTATTATTATTATTATTATTTTATTCTTATTTTCTCCTCCTCCTTCTTCTTCTTTCCAATCGACACTGTCCCCTACCCCTTTTTCTTCCATCATCAACCGAAGACCACCGAAATGGTGGTTCGGCTCCCCCCACCCGACGGCAGCCACAAGGGTCCACGACCACCGCCGCCGCCGCCTGTGGCCAGCCGCCATCGTCACCGCCGGTGGCCAACCGACGCGGAAGGGAGAAAGGAGATGGGATGGAACCATGCGGGAAGCCCTCGGTCCACCCATCCCGATCCCCAACAAGGCCCTAGGAACTCATCTCCACCCTTACACAACTCGATCAACCCCCAATGCCATGGATCCCGGCCAACCGGCGACCGGCGGCGGCCAACATTCGGAAGAGGGAGGCCGAAACAGGGGTACCCTGTTTCGGACTCTTTTCCGACGATCCGCCGGCCAAAATCCCACTCACACGACCCAAAAATCAAGCAATGAAGCACAAGGGCTTACCTCGGTCCGGCGGGATGCTCCGGCGGCCCTTCCGGCGAGGATTCGGTGGAGAAATCCATGAGTAAACCCACGGATCCGAGGCCTCTTCGTGCGTTTGGTGGGGATCCTCCTCCTTGACCGGCCGGCTCACGAGATCCGCTGCCTTCCCGGTGCTCAAACTCCCCCCGGCGACTCGGCTCCCTCCGGCGATCCCCTCTAACGCCGCCGCCGTCTCCCTCCCGTCTTCCCCCTCTCTTCCACGATCGTGCCCTAGGCACGATCGTTTTTAAGGGGGATGGGCCCGGTCTTTTCGGGCCAGCCCATCCGCCCTTTTTTTTTTTTTTTGTTGTTGCTTTTTCTGGGGTATTACAGCAATCTTGTCAACCTAGAAGCATTCTATAATTGAGATGCAACCACATTCTCTTTCTTGTGTACTGATGATGTTTTTTTCTCTTTTTTTTTAATAATGTAATCCATACAGACCATGCTAGTATCTCTACAAACTTTTAGGGAGTAAAGTTCTGTATCATGAAAGATGATCCTTTATGTGCTGCTTAGCGTCACCAGAACTGGAATTTGTATATCTAGAATATTTGTATTTTTAAGAGCGGCTCCAGTTGAAAAACCGTGTGGATATCACATCAAATTGCAGTGATTTTGTTTAAGTGGTCGTGTTCCGAGATCTATAATTTGAGCAAATATAGGCCTAGAACATGATGAAATTCATGTGATGTTATACTACTGGCACTCCTCTCAGTAGCAACCAATGTATTAAATTAACTATTGTTAAAAATCAAGATAGAATGCTCGGGCAAAGAAGTTATAGCCTTTCTAAGAATATGATAGTTACTCATCGTACCACTTGGGTTTGAAACAAAGCCCTTTCGCTCAAAAGAGGTGAGCGTGAACCAGATGAATTTCCTGCTGAAAGTTTCAAAAAAAAAAAATTATGATTCTGCCGCTAATGGGAGCGTTGGCCTACTGTCACTGTTTTAATCTTTCCAGATTTTATTACTTCTGATTGAAGTTAGTAAAATTTAGAAATGGAGTCTGCAAATGATGGTTGTAGTTTTGGCTACCAGCTTGAGGGTGATAGAAAAGCATTTCTTATATCAAAAGCATCGAAAAATTCCACCCATCTACCATGCTAGACTCATCAACCAACTCTATATTCTTTCTGTACATGATCTAGTATCGAATCTTGATGATATTGTAAGGACCCACTATTTTGGGCTAATGGGCCCGGCCTCTTCAAGACGGCCCATTAGCATCGGCCGAGGTCGACCACGATCGACCGATCGTAGGAGAGTGGGAGAGTAACTTCCAACTCCCGATCGTGCCGTGCTCCGTGGTGGGGGGATGGTGGGTGCAGTAGGTCCGTGAGGCGGCCGCGGCCAAAGAAGGAGAAAGGAGCGGAGATGAGGGAGCAATGGATCCGGATCGGGGGAAGCTGTTCATCCGGGGGATATCGTGGGAGACGATGGAGGAGAAGATGAAGGAGTACTTCTCCAAGTACGGGCAGGTGCTGCAGACGGTGATCTTGAGGGACAAGATGACGGGCCGGCCCCGGGGTTTTGGCTTCGTCATCTCTGCCGATCCTTCCATCCTCGACCGCGTCCTCCAGGACAGTCCCACCATCGATGGCCGGACGGTGGAAGCAAAAAGGGCTCTTTCAAGAGAGGAACAACAGGCATCCAAATCTGGAAACCCTGCTGTTGGCAAAACTGGAGGTGGGATAGGAATCGGCGATCCGGGCACAGTCAAGGAGGGCTTGGAGTAGCGGCGGGGACGGCGAACGGGGATTTCCCGCTACCTCCGGATCTCGGACGATTTCGGCCCCGGTGCCGGCGTCGTTCTTCTGTTGGGGCGGCACATCCATGCATGCGGCACTGCGGTGGGAATGTTGGTGATGATATATATATTTCTTTGCCATATTTGGTAGTTGAGTATCAGCTTATGGTTTTTAACTTTAATAATATATTTGGTATTGCAGGAGAATAATTTGCAAGATATGGGAACGGTTAAACGAGGTTTTTGACACCGTGGGTTCTAAACGAGATGTGAACTGTCTGAGAAGTTAATGTCTCGGTTGGAAGCATTGTAGCTTGTTCGATTGCAATAGATATAAGAATTTTTATATTGGATTGCTATTATGTATATATACATGTTATTGATTTGTACTGCTAGATTTGTATTGTGTGATTTATATTGATAGATTTGGTTTAGTATGTGATGGTATGTTTTATATGATTTTCAGTACGAATATACTTTCATGGCAGTATATATGTGACAACATGAATATGTGAACAATATTGAGAGAGATACACTATGTAAGTAGAAATTAATTTGACAAGTGTAACTTGTAAATCTGACGGATAAGATATAGTTTGGACTAACCTTATCATAAGATAGCATCCACGAGCTTATACATGGGATAGCTTTCACAGGCTTATGCGTAAAATAGCGTTCAAGGGCTTACGCATGTGATAGCCTCCATGAGTTCATACATGGGATAGCATCCATGGGCTTACGCGCAAGATTTTGTCAGTCTTGGATTGCATTATAATCTTGGTTAGTCCAAAGCCGAAAAAATATTGCTATGAAACTTAAAAATCAAGTTAATGAAAAATGAATGATAGGACATAAGAAATTGTTGTTGAACAATTGGTTAAATTTGAGATATATATATGTGTGTATGCTTCTTTGATAAGATAATAATGAGGGCTTATGTGCATATTATTTGAATGAGCTTTTCTTGTCACACCCCGGATCGGGTCCGCAATACGGCCGTGCTACTACAAGCTATTGCCTGCAATAACACGAAGCCTCATAAATGTTACAGCCCGCCTACGCGGGGCATGTGACCGTCGGGCCCACATAAGGGGAAACACGGGGCTCCCCTGCCAAATGTTGTCCGGTTCCGAGGTCCATACGCGCGCGCATGCCCCGCACTTAACCCCTCACCGATTTTGCTTCTCCCCAAAATGCATTTACAGGATTTGAAAACACCCGTCTCATATGCCTAGGCTCTGGAACGAGCCTCAAAATCATGTTTCAAATATCATTTTCATGCAATATATCATAATCATAATTCATACCTCATCATATATTTATAAAGAAATGCTATTTAACCAAATTCATGAATCATATGCAATTATATGCTTGATCCTAATTTTGGAAAAAAAACACGATATCAAATACTATTTCATCATTTCATACTTACAACTTAAACTGTAATTTGCAATCAATAAGATTTGTGCAGGGTCACTTATCTCGATTCGCTCTCGCAACTTTAATCTTGTCCTGACAAATTCTCTATACCTATTAAACAGTTCAAAATATATTTTTTATTATTTATTAATTAAAACTTTAAATTAAACTTGAATAGAACTTAAGTCCCAACCGGGTAATTGAACTAAAATCCACTTATTCACTATTTTCTTATTTTTATTTTTATTTTTTTCCTTTCTTTTTTTTTTCTTTTCCTTCTCTTTCCTTTCTCTTTCCTTTTTCTTCTTTTCTTCTCCTTTCTTTCTTTTTTTTCTTTTTCTCATTTTCTTCTCCTTCCTGAAGCTTCTCCCGACTCCTCTCTTCCTTCCACCGCGAAGAGAGGAGGGTGAGCTCGGGAGGGGTCGAGCCATGGCCGGTCGGCTCCCGCGGTCGTCACCCACGGCCGACGCTCGACGCCCGCATCCTCGGGTGGCCAGCGGCCGATGCTCGTGCCGGCGGCGCTCGCGGCCAAAGCTAATGGCCGCTACACGCGACGACGGACCGGTGAGTCCCCATTCCCCCTCCCCCTTTTTTTCCTCTTCTCCTCTCTTCTCCCTTCTTCTGATCCCTCATCTCCTTCCCCTTTTCTTCTCCTGCGACGGGAGGAAGGCGAACTCGGGAGGGACCGAGCCTCGGCCGGGAGCACCTGCGGCTGATGCCTGTGGCCGATTCCATGGTGTCCTCGACCGAGTCCGCGGGAGGGGAGGAAGGGCCTCCGGCCATCGACGTCTGCGACCACGACTGCGGCCAAGCTCACCGCGTCAGATCTGCGGCTAAGAACACCGGTTGGCTCTCCCTTCCTTCTTCCTTTTTTTTTCTTTCCGTTATCAAAAAGTAAGGGAACAAGGGTTAGGGTCTACGAGTGGTTGCGACGTCCCTTGTCCGGCTTCTCTGGTTCAAAGATTCAACTTCCTGAGGAAGAAGGAGATCCGTAATGGTGTAAATAGAGTCTTTGAGCGGTGGTAACCGCTTTAGCTAGGCGGCTGTGGCCCCTTCCGCCAAGAAAGAGGTGGCAACCTCCAGATGGGCTGCAAACAGGGATCTAGGTCGGCCCATCTGGCGGCCCAGACCCAGTTGTCACATTCTTCCCTCAAAAAAAATTTCGTCCTCAAAATTTACATACCTTAGTTCTTGAAGAGTTGCGGATGCTTTCCGCGCATTTCCTCCTCGAGCTCTCAAGTTGCCTCTCTTTCTGAGTGATTGCTCCACTGAACCTTGACATATGGGATGGTGCACCTTCGAAGAATCTGCTCCTTCCGATCAACGATGTGCAGAGGAATTTCTTCATAAGTTAGATTTTTATTTATCTGTAAGGGCTCGTATCGCACCACATGGTGGAGATCTGGAATGTATCTCCATAGGAGGGAAACATGGAAGATATTGTGTATACCAGACAGTTCTGGAGGTAGGGCCAATCTGTAAGCAACTTTACCTATTTTGTTTAGAATTTCAAATGGGCCAATGTAGCGAGGACTCGGCTTGTTATGTCTTCCAAATCTCGTGACACCTTTTGAAGGAGAAATCTTTAGGAATACATAGTCACCTTCTGCAAAACCCAATTCTCTTCTTCTTCTGTCAGCCCAACTTTTTTTCTATCCTGAGCTGCCTTAAGCCTTTGCCTGATCAGTAATACTTTGTCTCTGGTACTCTGAATCAACTTAGGACCTAGTAACTTCCGCTCCCCGATATCGTCCTAATGCAGAGGAGACCGGCATTTTTTTCTATACAGAGCTTCGTATGGAGCCATCTGGATGCTGGAATGATAACTGTTGTTGTAAGCAAACTCCACCAGAGATATATGATCATCCTAGCAGCCTCCCAGGTCAACAGTGCAAGCCCTCAGCATATCCTCCAAAGTCTGGATCGTCCTCTCTGATTGACCATCAGTTTGAGGATGATAAGCTGTATTGAGCCTTAGATCAGTGCCCATGGCATTCTGAAAGCTCTCCCAGAATCTAGACACAAAACGGGGGTCGCGATCAGATACAATGGTCACTGGTACTCCGTGCAGACGCATAATCTCATCAATGTATTTCTGTGCCAACCTATCCAGCGGAGTACCAACTCTATAGGATAGAAAGTGAGCCGACTTTGTAAGGCGATCTACAATCACCCATACTGCATCATTCTTTCTTACTGTCCTTGGAAGCCCAGTAATGAAGTCCAAAGTGATGTGCTTCTATTTCCACTCTAGAATTTCTAGGGGTTCTAGCAAACCGGCAGGCCTCTAATGTTCTGCTTTCACCTGCTGACAGGTCAAACACCGAGCCACAAAATCGTCTATCTCCCTCTTCATGCCATTCCACCAGAAATGCTCTCGTAAATCTTTGTACATTTTGGTGCTACCGGGGTGAATAGAAAAATGAGACTGATGAGCCTCTTCTAAGATTTTCCTTTTTAGATCAACATCATCTGGCACACATAGTCGACTTCTAAACCTCAAGGTACCGTCAGGGTGGACTTGGAATTCGGGTTGCAACCCTTTCTCCACCTCATCTCTGAGCCGACTCAGGCGTGTCTCCGACTGCTGAGCAACCTTTATTCTTTCAATCAGTGTTGGTTGCACCCTCAAATTGGCCAGTAGACTCCCCTCACTTTGTGTAACCACCTCAATCTGCATCATATCAAAATCTTTTAGAATCTGTTTCTGAGTGGTAAGCGAAGATATGGAGACCACTGCTGACTTTCTACTGAGGGCATCAGCTACCACATTGGCCTTTCCTCGGTGATACTTAATGTTGAGGTCATAATCTTTTAGTAGTTCCAGCCATCTTCTCTGCCTCATATTCAACTCTTTCTGTGTGAACATATACTTCAAGCTCTTGTGGTCGGTGTACACTTCACAGTGCCCGCCATAAAGATAGTGCCTCCAAATTTTCAGGGCAAAGACCACCGCTGCCAACTCCAAGTCATGTGTCAGATAGTTCTGCTCATAGGGCTTCAACTGTCTAGAGGCATAGGCTACTATCTTATCATTTTGCATTAGTACGCAGCTTAACCCTTTCTTGAAGGCATCACTATGGATGATGAAACCCCCAGTATTGGTTGGCAGAGTAAGAAAGAAGCAGATACCAACCTTTGCTTTAGCTCTTGAAAACTTTGCTCACAATCTTCACTCCATACAAACTTTGCTCGTTTCTGGGTCAAACGAATCAAAGAAGTAGCAATCCGAGAAAATTCCTCCACAAATCTTCTGTAATAACCAGCCAGACCTAAGAAGCTTCTAATTTCTGTAACATTGGTAGGACGAGGCCAATCCACCACTGCTTCATGTTCCTCTTTGCTCTTAGAATAGATCAGTATATCATCAATGAAAATAATAACAAACTGATTCAAATATCGCTTAAAGACTCTGTTCATTAGATCCATAAAAGCAGCTGGCACATTGGTTAGTCCAAATGGCATAACCAAAAATTCATAGTGCTCATATCTGGTGCGGAACGCAGTCTTCAGCACATCATCAGTTAGGATTTTTAATTGATGATACCCAGATCGCAGATCTATCTTGGAGAAAACTTGGGCACCTTATAGCTGATCAAATAAATCATCAATCCAGGGCAAAGGGTATTTGTTCTTCACTGTTACCTTGTTCAGCTTCCGAAAATCAATACATAGCCGCATGCTTCCATCCTTCTTCTTCACAAATAGTACAGGAGCTTTCCAAACACTCGGGCAGATAAATTTCTTCTCTAGGAGTTCCTATAGTTGAACCTTCAACTCTCTCAGTTCTGCCGGGGCCATTCGATAAGGGGAGTTCGAGATAGGTCCAACACCCGGTAAGAGATCGATCCGAAAATCAATCTCCCGATCAGGAGGTAATCCAGGCAGATCATCAGGAAAAACATCTGGATACTCTCTCACAACAGGCATATCATCTAGCCTTGTTTCTTTTGTAATGTCTACCACACAGGCTAGGTAGGCTTGACACCCCATCTTGAGGGCCTTCCTTGTACTCATAACAGAGATAATGTGCAAAGAGGGCTTCATGGTGGGTGCATCACCTTAGTAGAAAAATTCTAGTTCATTTGGTATCTGGAACACTACTCTTTTGCCATAGCAGTCAATATGAGCTTGATACTTGGACAACCAATTCATCCCAAGAATAACATCAAAGTCATGCATTCTAATTGTATCAGGTCTGCTATCAGCTTCCTGTCTCCTATCTGGATTATGCAGTTCTTAAAAATAGAATCAACCACTACTGTTTTCTTGAGAGGAGTAGCAACATGCAGTGGCACCTCTAGCTTATCAGGCATATGATTCAAAGATGTAGAGAACTTGGAAGATATAAATGAATGAGTAGAGCCAGAATCAAATAGAACATTTCTTTTTCTCCTTTTCTTCTCCTTCCTGAAGCTTCTCCCGACTCCTCTCTTCCTTCCACCGCGAAGAGAGGAGGGTGAGCTCGGGAGGGGTCGAGCCATGGCCGGCCGACTCCCGCGGCCATCACTCGCGGCCGAAGCCCGCGGCGCCCTTGGCCGCGCTTGTGGCAGACGCTCGACGTCCGCGTCCTCGGGTGGCTTGTGGCCGATGCTCATGCCGGCGGCGCTCACGGTCGAAGCTGGTGGCCACTGCACGTGATGACGAGCTGATGAGTCCCCATCCCCCCCCCTTTTTTTTCCTCTTCTCCTCTCTTCTCCCTTCTTCTGATCCCTCATTTCCTTCCCCTTTTCTTCTCCTGTGACGGGAGGAAGGCGAACTCGGGAGGGACTGAGCCACAGCTGGCGGCACCTGTGGCCGACGCCTGTGGCCGAGCACATGGCGTCCCCGATCAAGCCCGCGGGAGGGGAGGAAGGGCCTCCGGCCTTCGACGGCTACGACCACGACTGCAGCCAAGCTCACCGTGCCGGATCCATGGCCGAGAACACCGATAGGCTCTCCCTTCCTTCTTCCTTTTATTTTCTTACCGTTATCAAAAGGTAAGGGAACAAGGGTTAGGGTCTACCTTGCTCCGAAGTGGCTGCGACGTCCCTTGTCCGGCTTCTCTGGTTCAAGGATTCAACTTCTGAGGAAGAAGGAGATCCATAATAGTGTAAATAGAGTCTTTGAGTGGTGGTAACCGCTTTAGCTAGGCAGTTGTGGCCCCTTCCACCCGACAGCTGGCTCTCTCCGAAGAAGGAGGTGAACCTCCAGATGGGCTGCCGACAGGGATCTAGGTTGGCCCATCTGGCAGCCCAGACCTAGTTGTCACATTTCTAGTATTGAAATGGTATTCATTGTGCCCGGTATTGTTCATCTGATTATATTCCTATTACTTATGGTGTGGCGGTTTGGAATTTTTTCCGAGCTAGAAAAGCTCATATCCCTCCTTGCATTTTTTCAGAGTTGCAGGTTGCATAGTAATTAGCTATGGTTGAGATCACAGGTGGACGGGATAAATAGCTGGAACATCCTTGTTTCCAGTTGGATGAATGAATCTAGTAATTTTGTACATGTTTGTTACTTGTTATGAAATGAAATCATTTTTATTTATGGGTATTGAGGTTTTAATAAGTTTTTCAGGTCTAGCATATTCTCTAGGGCCCTGCTCTAGGGAGTGTACGGTCATGTCACATGGCCAACCTAAGCGGCAGGTTCGGGGCATGACAAATACACTGTGCAAGTTTTCATTCCTATCAAGTAAAACTAACTCATGTTGGAGCATGGAGCCATCTCACACTCTAGTTGTCCCCAAATTTTTCTCACTCATCCATGTTGAGCCGGAATGATGGCAAACATAATCTCCCTTTTTATTCCATTACTCCCCTTCTCCTCATTTTCCATCTCGTGGGTTTTATCAGATGGGTAAAATGCACCCCTCAAGTAAAATTATGCTATATAAACATGTAAGAATCGATTAGTGAAAAAAAGGGATCTTAAGTTAATTTAGCAGGATAGTGTTTGAACTGGTCCTGAAATCATGAGTGTCGATGCTAGTTCAAAATATAACTGAAAGATTACGTATTAGGTCTCAAAAATATATTTTGTAAACAGTAGGAAACTTTAGTTAATTTATTTTAGTTTTAGGTCCCTCTCATATGGTTACTATATATGCGTATCTTAATATCTTGTCCAAATAGGTACATGACTATAACTTATCTATATAAGTGGTCAACATTTTTTGCCTGGATACCCTTCTCAATATCAGATTTTGCATGAATATCTTTCCAAAATTGATATTTGCATGTATACCCTTGTAAAACTCTGTTATTGTACAAATACCCCTAATATAACAGTTGTTCTAACAGTGTTAAAAAAATCATATTTATATTAATTAAAAATAAAATTAAAATTTGAAATGACGTTATTATCCTTACTCTATCCACACCCCCAACCCCCACACCCACCCCCCATCCCCTGGCGTCCCCACCCCGACCCTGCAACCCCCCCCTCTCCCATGCGGCGACGCCCAGCTTCCCCCCCTCCCCCCCGCGGCGGCGCCCGGCTTCCCCCTAGAGGTGGCAAAGATCAGGTTGGACCAGATTTGTGTTGGATCAAATACAGGGTAGGTCAAAAAACTGTCAACCCAAACCTTGCCAATTTATTAAACGAATCAAAAATTCGGACCTGATCCTAACCATCTTATTGAGCTGGTCGTCTAAGCCAACTTAGAATAAGTTGAATCATGTTAAACAGGTTAAGCATTGCCACTTCTACTTCCCCCCCTCCCCCATGCGGCACCCGGCTCCCCCCCGCCCCGACCCCGCACCCCCTAGCGGCTTCCCCCCCTGCCCGCCCGCCTCCCGCGTATCAGGATCGCGATTGCAGGCGTTCGCTCATGGGCGCTCGAGATCGTGATCGTGATGGCGAGATCGCGATCCCGCGGGCCATGGGGAGCGAGATCAAACCGAGATCGTGATGCAGCTCGCTCGCGATCTCCTTCCTCCATCCTTCCTGTTCTATAATCCAACAAATGATAAACAAAAATTCTTCTTACTTCTAAATCTATCCTCTCCAAAAATTAGTCGTGAACGCGATCCAGCCTTCAAATCTTCCAAATCTCTCTTATCTTTCATTGTCAGGATGCAACTCTACATTTAATCAAAAAAGGCACAACGAAAATTAAAAAGATGTGCCAAGTGGCTATAAGCTAGATATCTACCTTGAAAATAATTAAACGACAATGACTCAGGCTCAATGCAACATCTGTTAAACCAAAATAATAATAATAATAATTCACACCATCTGTTTCTCTGACTCTAATATACCTTGATTATGGAATGCTTCACATTCCATTCTAACAGACACATGGGACAGTATTTGGAATTGAATACTATATGCTAATTCATAGAAGTAACACACTATCTAACATAAAATTAGAATTTAGAGAAGAAGCTCAACACAATCAGTTGACAGAATAGCTGAGATCTAGACCTACTCACATCATTCACAATGAAGAGTCCATCAGATACAGCCAATTTGTAAATCATATTGTATATTTTTGTTATATTCATGATAAAGAAACAGACCTCTGGTCATAAAACCAAATGCATTTCCTAATAAATACAAAATTATAAAGGCTATCACATTAATTAATGTATCTAAATTCTTTCCATCTACTAGAATTTTTTTTTTTTGCATATATACCCTTCTAAATATAAAAAATTGTATGAATATCCTTGTAAAGTTACTATTTACTTGTATACCCTTATAAAATTTCTATTTGCACGCCTACCCATTAAGGGTATTTTAGTCATTTTTATTTGAAACCGTTAATTTTTTAACGGCATTAGATGGTATGGGTATATATGCAAAAATAAAAATAAAAAAGGATAAAATAGCAAAACAAATATTTTACGAGGGTATACATACAAATATCAATTTTGGAAGGATATTCACGCAAAATTTGATATTTAGAAGGGTATCCATGCAAAAAACCCAAAATTTTAACATACTGGCCAAACTTAATGGACTGGTGTTGTTGAGACCAAATTTAATTATTGATAGATTCAGCAGCAAAGCAGCTGAACCACTTAGGGTTTTTTTTTTTTTTTTTGACAAAAGAACTATTTGATTGAAATTGGCTTTTTTTCACTTGACTCTTGCATGTTGGAAACGTAAGGCAATCTAGTAGATTTTCCAACAGGACTAATTGCCCCTCTCTTGAAGGCTGGCTATTTAGCCTTGAATGGAGGACAAAGCAGCTATTGATTTTTTTCATAGGAAGTTTCGACATGGACTTGAAGAGGCTACAAAATCTTCATAATAACTAGATTTTGATAATTCACCTTGCTCGACTGCCTTACACCATCTTTTCCCAACATTACTTGAACTTCATTTGTTTGTTCTTGCATGTCGTTTGGGTTAACTTTCCATCAGTGAATCTTCTCATGAACCCTAAAATTATAAATGACCTGAACCCTCCCACGTCTAGGCCATCAATCATAAGAGAAGGACTTGGTTGCAGGGTAAAAGGATTATTGCCCAACTGATTCTTTGACCATGTATAATTGTATGACTAGTCAAAGGAGCTATATTTGATTTTTTCCATAGGAAGTTTCCACATGGACTTGAAAGTGTAGTAGATTTTAATAACATGCAACTAGACTTTGATAATTCACCTTGCTTGACTATCTTGCGCTCTCTTTTTCCAACATTATTTTGACTTCATTTGTTTGTTCTTGCAAGTTGTTTGGGTTAAACTTTCCATCAGTAAATCTTCTCATGAACCCTAAAATTGTAAATGACTTAAATCCTCCCATGTCCAGGCCATCTATCACGAGAGAGAAGGGTTCGGTTGGAGGGTAAAATGATCATTGCACAAACTGATTCTTTGACCAGGTGTAACGATATGACTAGTAAAGATTGAAAAGAGGAGAAGGGGGAAGAAAAAAAAAAGACTAAGCAATATCTGGTCTCTACCATACTTGCCTAAAACACTTCCTCTTTGTATATTTTCAAGTGAATCTATATTTACATAGGCAGGATGGTTCTATTTCATGCTTTTGCCCCCATGGATGCTGAGATAAGACTTTGTTCCTCTCTTTCTATCTTTCTTCTCTTCTTTCTCTTCTCTTCTCTCAAAATCCAACACTGTGTAGCAATTGACATCTCTTTGGGCCAGGCCCTGTCTGGAAACCAGACCATAGTGTCCAAAGAAGGCCACTTTGAGTTGGGGTTCTTCACACCAGGTAACTCCCGTAACTACTACATAGGTATCTGGTACAAAACAATTCCAGTCCAAACTGTAATCTGGGTGGCGAACAGAGCAACACCCATCTCCAACACCTCCTCTGCCGAGCTAAAAATCTCGGAAGATGGCAAATTAGTCCTTCTCAAAAGTTCCAAAATCCCAGTTTGGTCATCCAATTCAACTCCATCAACCTCCAATTCCACGGTTGCTGTGCTTCTGGACACCGGAAATCTTGTTATAAGCAAGGGGTCAAACACTACAATTTGGCAGAGTTTTGATCACCCAACTGGCACATGGATGCCAGGAGGATGGCTAGGAGTTAACAATATCACAGGGGAGTATCAGAGCACCACTTCATGGGAGAATCCTGAGAACCCCGATGGATCCAATCAGTTCGTATTGCTGTGGAATGGTTCTGAAATTTATTGGAGCAGTGGGCTGTGGAATGGCCAGTACTTCAGTGCAGTCCCTGGTACCAGAGAAAGCACTCCCTTCAACTTCACCTTCGTCGACAACATGCAGCGGAAGTATGCCATGTATACCATCCTCGACAGTTCTTTCATCACTCTGTGTTTTATTGATTCATCCGGGCTATTAAGACAATGGTATTGGCTGAACAGCACCCAGAAGTGGCAGACAGTCTTTACTCAACCTTTGGCTCAATGTGATGTCTACTCTCTATGTGGAGCTTTTGGTATCTGCGACCAGAAAAGCTTGAATACTTGCAGGTGCTCCCATGGTTTCGAACCAGCTCCATTGAAAGAATGGGAGTTCAATGTTTGGAAGTCAGGGTGCATGAGGAAAACCAGTTTGCGATGCAGCAATAAAAGCTCGACTGGTGGAGAAGGGGATAGATTTGTTGAAATGACCAATATGAGATTGCCTGCCAATCCGCAGAACTTGACTGTTGGGAGTGCTAAAGACTGCGAACAGGCTTGCTTGAACAACTGCTCTTGCACCGCGTATGCTTATGTGAGTGGATGCTCAATTTGGACTGGCGACCTTCGGAACCTTCAACAACTCGATGATGGTGATGGTAGAGCTGGAGCTCTGCATCTCCAGCTCGCTGCCTCTGATTTCCCAGCTTCAAATAGCTCACATAAGTTGGTAATAGATCTAACTCTAAGTGTCATCGGTGGAATTCTTGGGATCTCCTTTGTTCTCGTCGGACTAATTTGGGCATTTCAAAGGAGGAAACAAATTTGGATGGAAAAACAAGTCGATGGTTCTTTGATTCAGTTTACATTTGGCGATTTTCAGCGTGTGACCAAGAACTTCTCTGAGAAGTTGGGCAGCGGTGGCTTTGGCTCCGTTTTTAAAGGGACATTAATTGACTCAACCGAAGTAGCTGTGAAGAAGCTTGAAGGCTTCAGACAAGGGGAGGAGCAATTCCGAACCGAAGTGAGCACATTGGCTGCTATTCAGCATGTCAATCTAGTTCACCTTCGCGGTTTCTGCACCGAGGGCAGCAAAAGGCTTCTAGTTTATGAGTACATGTCCGGAGGTTCCCTGGACTCTCATCTCTTTCAAAACAAATCCACGGTTCTGGACTGGAAGACGAGGTATCAAATTATTCCTGGGATTGCGAGAGGATTAGCCTACCTCCATGAGGAGTGCAGGGAGTGCATCATACACTGTGACATAAAGCCAGACAACATACTTCTAGACAAGGACTTCTGCGCCAAAGTTGCAGACTTTGGCATGGCGAAGCTCATCGGTCGCGACTTCAGCAGGGTGCTGACAACCATAAGGGGAACCATTGGCTACCTCGCACCCGAGTGGATTTCAGGCCTGCCAATCACCTCCAAGGTTGACGTCTACAGCTTCGGGATGATGCTCTTTGAGCTGGTATCAGGCAAGCGAAACACAACGCAGTCTGCGGATGGGCGCAAAATCTTCTATCCGTCCTGGGTGGCAGCAAAGGTCGTTGAAGGCGATATATTTAGCTTATTAGATCATGGATTCAAAGGTGCTGCCGACCTTGACGAGCTAACCAGAGTCTGCAGAGTTGCTTGCTGGTGCATTCAAGAATCTGAAGCTCACAGGCCAACAATGGGACAGGTGGTGCAGATCCTAGAGGGAGTCCTGGAGGTGAGCATGCCGCCACTTCCTAGGGCTCTCCAGCTTCTCACGGAAGATCAGAGCCAAATTCGTTATCATTTGTCATCAACTGAATACAACGATCCACTTGATCAATCTCAGGATTTCCTTCAATAGGTGTCAAGCTGTAAGGGGCACACGGTTCTTCGCGGAGCATATCAATAACATGTAACGGGTTAAAGAAAAGCTTATAGTTGTTATTATTGAATTAAATTAAATATTTTAAATTTTAAAACTAAATTAGTCAACGGCCAAGTGGCAAGCATCCAGCGTAACAGCAAATATGGAAAAATTCCTAAAGAAAGCAAACCATGACAAGTGTCATACATCCAGCGCAAGAGCAAGCATGGAAAGGCCCCTCAAGAAGGAAGGAAACGTGGACGGCCAAGATGCAATAAGCCGAAGGATCAAAGGAGCACAAGAAGACACGTCATCAATCCGCAGGAGAGGAATCTTCTTCTTTTGACGCGCTTGAGCCTATATAAAGGGCTCTAAGGATCATTTCAAAGTACAATCAAAATTTTCTCTTCTTCCTATTCCAAGAGTCTAGATAAAAAGAACTCTAGGGATCATTAGGGAGAAAAAAAATAAAGAAAATTTTTCTTCTCCTCATAATTTTTCTAAGTTTCTTTTGAGGTATTTGCAAACGTGAACGTGCTCTTCTTTCTTCTCTGGAGGCGCACTGACGGGGAAGACGTGGTTTTGTATTGGGTCGTCGTATCTCTAGGAGATCTGTGCCAGCAGACCCGTGCGTGGGGGGCATAAACTTTCCTGGGACAACGCATCAGCGTGCTTCGATCCACAGGCCATCTTCTCTCTCTTTCTTCATTTTATTATTATATTGTCAAGCTAATTATTTGCTAGTTTATTCTTCTTAATTATTGTTTTTGAATATTAAAAATATTTAATTTATCAATTATATTTGTGCATCTAGGCTAACAATCCAGGAAAGTTTATATACTGTTAGCACTAGATTTTAGATTGCAATATTTATTATATATTTTGCTGCATAATTGTAAATTGTTATATTTTAACTGTTACATATTTATGCTAGCTTTACTTTAGTACTTAATTTTTCAAGCAAAATTTTATATTGCTTAACCTCCAAGAGGTTTATTAATACCTCCATTTGGACTCCTCACGGAGTAATTTCCAGATTCCATTCAAACGAAAATTCGGAAATTGGTTAATCCATAAGAGCTAGCTTAATATTGCACTTAGGATAAAATTGAACGATATCTAGTGAAATTATCTATTGAATAACGGTGTCTAAGAAAAGCTTGTCAAAAAGGCATACGTGCCTAAGAAAGGCTGGTACTTAAGTGAGCCAAGTACTCCACCACTGATCTGAAGCTGATCTGGCTGTTATTCTTTGGATTTTTCAATTAGATATCTAAAGTTCAAATTAGATATCAGTGCAATAATTTGACATAAACCTTCTCATTTCCACAGGTGTCAAAACTGTGTTAAGCTACAAATTAATGGCCTCCCATATGTCTGAAAATCTTAGTGCTAAACCTGAAAAGTTTGATGGTCAAAACTTTAGAAAGTGGCGGAATTAAATGCGGTTCTGGCTCACCTCCTTAGGCTTGATTTTAGCCATTGGTGAGAGTACTACTAAAGTCAATAATAGGTCTAACCCATTTGCTCACCTTCCCCATTTGATTTTCAACATGTGCCCTGCATGGGAGAAGTTTGAATTTGAATTTGAATTTCACCCCATGTGGCTGATTAGGAAGTAGTTTCAATTATCCCGCCAACAAGCTATGCATGTCACATGAGTCTTAAGTCTACATAAGGGAGTCATAGGCCTTTTGTGAGGATTCATCTTTGATCATTGTATTTGCTTTTTAATGCACTTGAACTTAATCCCAAAATTAGAATTTAAGAATAATGACAAATGTGAGATATGTGTAGAGGCCAAATTACTAAAAGACCCTTCCACTCTGTAAGTAGAGATTCTGATCTTCTTAAACTCATACATAGTGATATATGTGACTCAAGAAGAACCTCAAGGGGTAGAAACAAATATTTTATAACTTTCATAGATGATCTTTCTAAATACTGTCACCTTTATCTTATCAAAGCTAAAAATGAGGTCTTAAATAAATTCAAAGACTATAAAGCAGAAGCTAAAAACCAACTAGATAAAAAGATTAAAATCTTAAGGTCTGATAGAGGAGGTGAATATACCTCATTTGAGCTGATCCAGTTCTGTAAAGAACATGTGATAATTCATGAAGTAACAACTCCTTATTCACCCCAATCTAATGGAGTAGCTGAGAGAAAGAACAAAACCTTAATGGATATAGTTAACTCTATGTTAATTAGTTCAGATGCACCAGAAAATCTTTGGGGGGAAGCGGTAGCAACTGTATTATATATCTTGAATAGAATTCCATTCAAACATAATGATAAAACTCCATATGAATTTTGGAAACATAGAAAACCTAACTTAAAATATTTAAAAGTATGGGGGTGCTTAGCTAAAGTAAAAATTCCAGAAAATTAAAAAAAAAAAGAAAATTGGACCCAAAACAGTAGATGCAATATTTATAGGATATGCAATTGAGAGTAATGCTAATAGATTTTTAGTGTTTAACTCTCAAATAAATGAAATTAATAACAACACCATAATGGAAGCAAGAGATGCAATCTACTTTGAAAGTATATTTTTCTTTAAAACAAGGATAATGACAAATAAATATCAATAATAATTTAGGAACTAGTTCTAGCAAAACCAGATTTAGAGAAGAAGAAGAAGAAGAAACTGAACCTAGAAGAAGTAAAATAACTAGAGTTGAAAAGAATTTTGGAAAAGACTACTACACATTCCTAATAGAAGACTCTCCTACTTCTTTAGAGGATGCCTTAAAATCTCTAGATGCCCCCTTCTGAAAAGAAGCAATTAATAATGAATTGCAATCCATAATCCAAAACCACACTTGGGAATTGGCAGACCTACCCCCAGAAAGTAAACCCATAGGGTGTAAATGGATCTTTAAGAAGAAATTTAGGCCAGATGGAACTATAGACAAATATAAGGCTAGGTTAGTAGCCAAAGATTTTACTCAAAAATCTGGGATTGACTTCTTTGATGTTTATGCCCCTGTAGCTAGAATTACTACCATTAGAATCCTTGTTGCTTTGACTTCCATTCATAAGCTGGTTATACATCAAATGGATGTCAAAACCGCTTTCTTAAATGGGGATCTAAATAAAGAGATCTACATGGACCAACCCGAAGGTTTCATTGTCCCAGATCAAGAGAAAAAGGTATGTAGGTTGATTAGATCTCTTTATAGTCTAAAACAAGCCTCCAAACAATGGCACCTTAAATTTGATGAAATAATCCTAACTAATGGATTTAAAATTAATAATACATTTGAATGTGTATATTATAAAAAGAAGAAAAACAAAATCATAATCTTATGTCTATATGTACAAGATATCCTAATTTTTGGAACAGACTTAGAAATTATTAATTAAGTAAAACAATTTTTATCTCTAAAATTTGACATGAAAGATTTAGGAGAAGCAGACATAATCCTTAATACTAAAATCATGAGGAATAAAGATGGAATAACTTTGTCCCAAAGCCACTATGTGGAGAAGATTCTTAAAAAGTTTCACTACTCTGATTGTCATCTTGTATCTACTCCCTATAATCCATCTCTTCATCTAAAGAAGAACTTAGATGATCTAGTCAATCAAAGCTTATATGCCCAGATCATTGGTTCTTTAGAATTTCTTGCAAATTATATCAGACCTGGTATTGCATACTCTGTGAACTGACTGAGTAGATATACTCACAATCCTAATAATGATCATTAGACTGCTCTAGAAAAAATTCTCAGGTACCTTAAGGGTACCATATTTCTAGGATTACACTATTGTCTTACCGATTTATCTATAGTCATGCCAACTGGATCAGTGATACAGTTGACACCAAATCCACCACTGATTTTGTCTTCCTTTTAGGAAAAGGTGCAGCTGTATCATGGAAGTCTACCAAACAAACTATAGTGGCTAGGAGCACCATGGAATCTGAAATGATTGCCCTAGATACCACTAGCATTGAGGCCGAGTGGCTTAGAGATCTACTGATAGATTTAGCTCTTGTGACTTCACCATTACCTTCTATATCTATTCATTGTGACTGCAGATCTGCTATAGATAAATGCAATCAAGAAAATGCAAATGTGAAAATGAATAGGCACTTGAAAGTGCGTCATAAATCATTGAGATACAAATTAAAGAATAACTTGATTGCACTAAATTTTGTAAGATCCGAAAGAAATCTAGCTGATCAGCTTATCAAAGGATTGTCTAGAACAGTGGTTCTAGAGTTGTCGAGGGGGATGGGGCTAAGCCCATAAGTAAAGTCACCACGGTGGTAACCCAACCTGAAAAGGTTCAATGGGTAGAAACAAGCTAGATAGGTGACTAATGAGGAGCACTATTTGTTTTTTCCATTCCTAGGGCAACAGTGCTCATAAAAAGCAAGAGTTAGGTTGAGTTTTTACTCTTAATAAATCCGAGACCCATAAGGCAGGGTACCTACTTGCTCGTACCCTCTTTGGATTCACCTATATGCGTGTAGTCGTGAGGCCGCGACTGTGGGAAGTGGGCTGTTCTCTAATAACACACATAAAGAGATACCTGCGCATGGCCGTAAAGCGCAAACCTGCTTCGAGCATATTCACGCTATATTGTGTGCTGTTGATGAAATCTGAGCCATGGACCAAGGTTCAAGGCATAGTCCACCTTGGCTCCACAGAGGTAATCAATTGTCACTAAGTGAAGGTTCAAACCGAAAGGTACCTACACCTATTACATAATATAAGATACTCAGCATTTTATTTTGATTTTTTTTATTTTATTTTGATTTTAATTTTTTTAAATATTTAATTTATGTGGGGAATTGTTGAATTAAATTAAATATTTTAAAATTTTGAAAACTAAATTAGTCAATGGCCAAGTGGCAAGCATCCAGCATAAGCAAATATGGAAAAATTTTTAAAGAAAGCAAACCATGACAAGTGTCATGCATCCAGCGCAAGAGCAAGCATGGAAAGGCCCCTCGAAGAAGGAAACGTGGACGGCCAAGATGCAATAAGCCGAAGGATCAAAGGAGCACAAGAAGACACGTCATCAATCCGCGGAAGAGGAATCTTCTTCTTTTGATGCGCCTGAGCCTATATAAAGGGCTCTAGAGATCATTTCAAAGTACAATCAAAATTTTCTCTTCTTCCTATTCCAAGAGTCTAGATAAAAAGGGCTCTAGGGATCATTGGGGAGAAAAGAAATAAAATAAAATTTTTCTTCTCATAATTTTTTTAAGTTTCTTTTGAGGTATCTGCAAGCGTAAACGTGCTCTTCTTTCTTCCCTGAAGGCGCACTGACGGGGAAGACGTGGTTCTGTATTGGGTCGTCGTATCTCTAGGAGATCTGTGTCAGCAGACCCATGGGTGGGGGGCATAAACTTTTCTGGGACAACGCATTAGCGTGCTTCGATCTACAAGCCATCTTCTCTCTCTTTCTTCATTTTATTATTATATTGTCAAGCTAATTATTTGCTAGTTTATTCTTCTTAATTATTGTTTTTGAATATTAAAAATATTTAATTTATCAATTATATTTGTGCATCTAGGCTAACAGTTATGATCCTTAAGATGGATGTTTGTATGAGGGTGTAATGTTCTATTGTGGCTGTAGTATCTATGTAGTGGCATAAAGTTAATTCATGGATATCTCTTGTTATAAAGGTAGTTAGATATGTTATAAAGTTTCCAACTCATCACTTTCCATGCATGAGTTACATGGATATGTTAGATACACGAGTAAGCTGGCAACCACCAGACGTACTTCTTGTTGAAGACAATGTTCAGGACCTTCTTATCTATTTATTTTCAAGGCATTTATTTCAGAATTTCTCAGTTTTACTGAATCACGTCAACAATCAAACCACATATGTGCTTGTTTTTTTGAAGTTCATGGACCAGCCATCTAAGATGATCATACCCCATGGATGTTTTCTTGATTATAGATAATGTTTGAGGTGGGATTCGAGGTGGAGACGGCCTTTTCCTTCCTACTGCTTCTTTCATAGACCAAAAAACGACGTAAGAACATGAAAATGAGAATTAAAAAATATATAACTTCTTTCTTTAATTGCATACGACGTAAGAACACGCCCAACCCAATATTTATGGGTTGTGGGCCGGCCCGAAGAGGCCAAGCCCAGCCCGACCATGCACAGTGGCATGATGCAGGTGGAGAAAAAGATTCCGATTCCTCCTCTGATTCTATCAGAGTCGGAGACCTCTCGAGAGCAATCCGAGTTTAACTCGAACTTTAGGATCTCGACTACTTAATTTTCCTCCTTTTTTTGATTTCCTCCACCAAAAAGGAGTATCTACGTAGTGGCATAAAATTCATGGATATCTCTAGTTATAAAGATAGGTTAGATATGTTATGAAGTTTCCCACTCATCACTTTCCAAGCATGAGTTATATAGATATGTTAGATACACAAGTAAACCGGCAACCACTAGATGTACCTCTTGTTGAAGACAATGTTCAAGACCTTCTTATCTATTTATTTCAAGGCATTTATTTCAGAATTTCTCCTTCCCTCCATCGTTTATATATTGTGTAACTTAAATCTAGTGTAGTTAAGAGATAATTAACAGAGAAAGACAGAATAAGAACAAATAGAAGAGGAGGAAGAAGATGAAGAGGAGGGAAGGTGGAAACCTACCTGTGGTCGACTTTGATCACGACACCAGTTTGATCGGTCGATGATCATGGTCGATCCATACCGCTGACTTTCTTCTTCCACCGATCACTTTCTCCTTTATCAATCAAACCCCAAAGATCCTAAACCCTTCCTCCTCATAATTTATTCTTTGTTGATCTAGCTTAGAAATTAAATCAAAACGAGAAGGAAGAAAATGAAGAAGAAAAGGAAGAAAAATAGGAAGAAGAAGAATACAAATGAAAAAAAAAAAGAGAAAAGGCCTGCCAGTGGATGATCTGCAGCCGCCACAGCCGTCGCCGCGAAGCGTCGGCCGTGGAGCTAGTCGAGGTCTTCGGCCGCGGACGCTGCAGGCCTCGGCCGGAACCGTCGCCCTCCTTTGTACCGAGAGAGAGAGGGGGGGAGAGAGAAAGGAGAAGAAATGAGGAAGAGAGAAGACCGGGAGAAGAAGAAAGGAAAAGAAAGAGGAAGAGGGAAGCTTCAGGAAGGAACAGAGAAGGAAAGAAAAGAAAAAGAGAGGAAAAGAAAAGAAAAAGAAAAGGAAGGAAAAGAAAAGAAAGAAAAGAAAAGAAAAGAAAAAGAAGAAAAAGAAGAAAAAGAAGAAAAAGAAAAGAAGAAGAAAAGAAAAAAAATGCTGTGGGCCTGAGATGGGCCTGATTCCGGAGGTGGCTTCAAACAAATTGAGCTTTAAAGGCCTGAGGTCGGACTGTGCTCTGGTCCAAGCCCAGTATTCTTAAACCCAAAATTAATCGGGCCTGAAGAGCACAAATTTTAATAGGACTAAATTGAATATAGTTTGAGGCTAGGTTCCTTTAAATTAACTAGAATTAATAGGGTTTAATTATAATTAACTAAGTATGTTACTAGGCTTGAATACAAGTGGGCTCAGTAACTGAATCAGGCCAAAGGCCTGCTCCAAAATTTAATTAAACTTCGAGCCTGAATGCAAATGGGCCCAGACTTGAACCAGAGGGCAATTGGATCTAAATTAGATGTTGGAATTGGCTCAGACTTGAACCAGAAGCTGGATCAGACCTGAATCAGAGGTTGAATCAGGTCTGAACCAGAAGCTGAATCTGACCTGAACCCATAATTGAATCAAATTTGAGCCAGAAAATTGATTAGACTCAAACCAAAAATTGGGTCAAACCTGAACCAGAAAACTGGTTAGACCCGAACCAAAAATTGTGTGAGACCCGAACCAGCAGATGAACCAGAGCTGACCAGAAATTGAATCAAATCCAGACTAGAAAGTAGATTAGACCTGGCCCAGAAATTAAATTGGGTCATGGGCCTGAACCAAAAATTAAATCAGGCTATGAATCCGAAAATAAATTTGAGTCTTATGGATGGGCTGTAAATGACTTTAAGATTATAAATAAATAGAAATTAAATATGCACGTGACATGTAATTTAAATGATCTTGCTAGGTATTGGAGAATTGGCATCTAAGCCTAAGATTTGGTGAGCAAATTAAGGTAAATGACCCTGACACAATCTTATTGTTTTCAAATACATGAAATTATTTGGATATAAAAATGCATACTATGTAAAATTCTCAAAAATTAGGATCAAGTATATGTTAGCAAATGTTGCATGATTTTGGATAAATAGCATACATCATGATTATTATTATATAATGTACACATGATTTATGATGATGTAGAAAGATGCATGGAAAAATAAGGTTTGTAGCATGATCATGAATTTTTGCATATTATGATGCTATTATTCAATTTTCCAATGTACTTATGAAATAAAGTTTATGAAAAGCATGATATGTTTTGTGAACTTTCAGATTGCTATGTATGACCCCCGCCGGTGGGTAACAGTAACTCGGCATATGACCCCTGCCAGTAGGTAACAGTAACTCGGCATATGACTCCCGCTAGTGGGTAACAGTAACTCGGCATATGACTCCCGCTAGTGGGTAACAGTAACTCGGCATACGACCCCCGCCAGTGGATAATAGTAACTCGACATACGACCCCCGCTAGTGGGTAATAGTAACTCGGCATACGACCCTCGCCAGTAGATAACAGTAACTTGGTATAGACCCTACCAACGGAGAAGAATAATTGGTTATGACCCCTGCCAGTGGGTAATAATAACTCGGCATATGACCCCCGCTAGTGGGTA
This sequence comes from Phoenix dactylifera, assembly GCF_051530095.1. Lineage (NCBI taxonomy): Eukaryota > Viridiplantae > Streptophyta > Magnoliopsida > Arecales > Arecaceae > Phoenix > Phoenix dactylifera. The sequence goes on along the minus strand of NC_143190.1, from coordinate 40,791,739 downwards.
ATAATAACTTGTTATAGACCCTGCCAACGGAGAATAATAGTTAGTAAAGATCTTGCTGTGAGAATAAGAGCGGCCATAGCTGCACTATCATCTAAGAGTACAGATTGCAAAGCATGAATAATGGCAAGTACGAATTTCAAAGCATGAATAATAGCAAGAATGTTTTATGATGCATATTCATATTTATGAACTTGCATGATTGGGCATCCATTATTTTATGTATGGTTTGAATATATATTATGTGGAATGATTATTTTGCTATAGCTGCTAATTTTTTAAATCAATGCATTGGCATGAAGTATATTATGCTTGATCTAGTAAGATTGTACATGGTTACTTAGTGAGACATATAGCTCACACACTTTATTCATGTTTTTTTACAGATAATTAAGATTGCTAGGATCAAGGAGCTTGACGAACTTTAGGGTTTGGAAAAATAAAAATAGAATATCAAATGTTAAAATTTTGAAATTTGTTATGACATTTTATAAATAAATTGTTCATTTCTATTATGAAAGTTTAGGTAGCTTTGTGTTATTGTATGTATATGTTTGCAATAGCACGGCCGTGTCACAATCCGGATTCAAGACGTGACAAAGTTAATTTACGAGGATAGTGTTTGAACTGGTCCTGGCACCATGAGTGCCGATGCTAGTTCAAAATATAACTGAAATATTACGTATTAGGTCTCAAAAATATATTTTGTAAACAGTAGGAAACCTTAGTTAATTTAGTTTTGTTTTAGGTCCCTCTCGTATGTGTACTATATGTGTGTATCTTAATATCTTGTCCAAATAGGTACATGACAATAACTCATCTATATAAGCCGTCAAGATAAATTTTAACATGCTGGCCAAACTTAATGGACTGGTGTTATTGAGACTAAATTTAATTATTGTTAGATTCAGCAACAAAGCAGCTGAACCACTTGGTTTTTTTTTTTTTTGACAAAAGAACTATTTGATTGAAATTGGCTTTTTTTTCATTTGACTCTTGCTTGTTGCAAACGTAAGGCAATCTACTATATTTTCCAATAGGACTAATTGCCCCTCTCTTGAAGGGGCTGGCTATTTAGCCTTGAATGGAGGACAAAGCAGCTATTGATTTCTATTCATAGGAAGTTTCAACATGGACTTGAAGAGGGTACAAAATCTTCATGACAACTAGATTTTGATAATTCACCTTGCTCGACTGTCTTACACCATCTTTTTCCAACATTATTTGAACTTCATTTGTTTGTTCTTGCATGTGATTTAGGTTAACTTTCCATTGGTGAATCTTCTCATGAACCCTAAAATTATAAATGACTTGAACCCTCCCACGTCTAGGCCATCTATCATGAGAGAAGGACTTGGTTGCAGGGTAAAAGTAGTATTGCACAACGGATTCTTTGACCATGTGTAATTGTATGACCAGTCAAAGGAGCCATATTTGATTTTTTCCATAGGAAGTTTCCACACGGACTTGACAGTGTACTAGATTTTAATAATATGCAACTAGACTCTGATAATGCACCTTGCTTGGCTATCTTACGCTCTCTTTTTCCAACATTATTTTGACTTCATTTGTTTGTTCTTGCAAGTTGTTTGGGTTAACTTTCCATCAGTAAATCTTCTCATGAACCCTAAAAATTATAAATGACTGGAAACCTCCCACGTCTAGGCCATCTATCACGAGAGAAGGAATTGGTTGCAGGGGAAAAGGATTATTGGACAACTGATTCTTTGACCATGCATAATTGTATGACTAGTCAAAGGAGCTATATTTGATTTTTTTTCCATAGGAAGTTTCCACATGGACTTGAAAGTGTACTAGATTTTAATAATATGCAACTAGACTCTGATAATGCACCTTGCTTGACTATCTTACTCTCTTTTTCCAACATTATTTTGACTTCATTTGTTTGTTCTTGCAAGTTGTTTGGGTTAACTTTCCATCAGTAAATCTTCTCATGAACCCTAATATTGTAAATGACTTAAATCCTCCCATGTCTAGGCCATCTATCACGAGAGAGAAGGGTTTGGTTGGAGGGTAAAACGATCATTGCATAAACTGATTCTTTGACCAGGTGTAACGATATGACTAGTAAAGATTGAAAAGAGAGGAAGGGGGAAGAGAAAAAAAAGACAATGCTTCTGCCCCCATGGCTGCTGAGATAAGGCCATGTTCCTCTCTTTCCTTTCTTCTCTTTTTTCTCTTCTCTTCTCTCAACATCCAACGCTGTGTAGCAACTGATAGCATCTCTTCGGGCCAGGCCCTCTCTGGAAACCAGACCATAGTGTCCAAAGAACGCAACTTTGAGCTGGGATTCTTCACTCCAGGTAACTCTCATAACTACTATATCGGCATCTGGTACAAAAAGATTTCCAAGCAGACAGTCATTTGGGTAGCAAACAGAGAAACACCCGTCTCAAGTCCTTCGTCTTCGGAGCTAAAAATCTCTGAAGATGGGAATCTAGTCCTCATCAACCAATTCAAACACCCAATTTGGTCGTCCAATTCAACCCCCAAAACCAAGAATTCTACCGTTGCAGTACTTCTGGAAACTGGAAATCTGGTTCTGAAAGACCTAGATCACCCCTCTGCTGTAATTTGGCAGAGTTTCGATCACCCAACTGACACACTGATGCCCGGAGGATGGATAGGTGTGAACAAGATCACCGGAGAAGTACAGAGCCTTATTCCGTGGAAGAACTTCAAAGACCCGGCCCCAGGCCCTTATGTTGACCGAGTGGACCCATCTGAGTCTGGTCAGTTTGTGCTGCAGTGGAACGGCTCTCAAACATACTGGCGTTCCGGGAAGTGGAACGGCCGCTCCTTCCCTTCAATCCCTGAAATGTCGTTAAATTCCATTTACAACTATAGCTACATCGGTGACAGTTCACGCCAAGAATTCACACTCACAGTGAGTGATGGATCTATCATTACAAGGCTTGTCATGAATGTTTATGGGCAGAAAACACAGTGGACGTGGTTTGAGGACTCTGAAGAGTGGATACTGCATTGGTCTGTGCCTAGAGATCAATGCGATGTATATTCCCTCTGCGGAGCCTTCAGTGTCTGTGATATGAATAGCTTGCAGCACTGCAAATGTTTGCAGGGGTTCAAACCTGCATCCTCAAGGAATTGGGATCTGAATGTTTGGAGTGATGGTTGTGTGAGGAGAACGAGGCTACAGTGCAGCAACATGTCATCCACAGAGGAGGAAAGAGATGGTTTTCTGATGATTCCAGACATGAAATTGCCTGACAACTCTGACACCCTGCCAGCTAAGAGCGCAAAACAGTGTGAGCTAGCTTGCTTGAATAACTGCTCTTGTACTGCTTATGCCTTTGGAAGCGGATGTTTGATTTGGAATGGTGATCTCTGGGATCTTAAACACCTCTCCGATAATGATACTGAAGCTGTGGATCTTTATATTCGTCTTGCAGCATCCGATCTGCCATTTTCAAGCAATAAAAGAAATTCAGTCCTTGTGATTATCTTAGTTGCGGTAGGCGGTAGTATAATCATACTGTGCATCATCTTTGTGCAAGTATGGAGATGCCATAGAAGAAGATTAGCTCGAAAGATGACAGTAGTTGATGGCTCTTTGGTTCTATTTGACTACAATTACTTGCTGCATTGTACCAAGAAGTTCTCAGAGAAGTTGGGAGAAGGAAGTTTTGGTCAGGTCTTTAAAGGTGCGTTGCCCGACTCCAATGTTATAGCAGTGAAGAAACTCATAGGCATAAGACAAGGAGAGAAGGAATTCTGGACAGAGGTGAGGACTTTGGGCACAATTCAGCATATTAATTTGGTTCGCCTTCGTGGATTCTGCATGAAAGGAATTGAAAGGCTGTTGGTTTATGATTACATGCCAAATGGATCATTGGATTATCATCTCTTTCAAAGCAATTCCGAGGTATTGGACTGGAAAACTAGGTTCCAAATTACGCTCGGTGTTGCCAGGGGATTGGCTTATCTCCATGAGAAATGCAGAGAGTGCATCATACATTGTGACGTAAAGCCCGAAAACATACTTCTTGATGTCGACTTTTCTCCAAAGGTGGCAGATTTTGGTATGGCAAAGCTCATAGGCCGGGACTTCAGCCGGGCACTAACAACCACAAGAGGTACTCTGGGCTACTTAGCACCAGAATGGATATCGGGCTTAGCTATCACTCAGAAAGCAGATGTTTATAGTTATGGAATGATGCTCTTTGAAGTCATTTCAGGGATGAGAAACAGAGAGCCAGTGAAAAATGGAAGCGTGGGCAATTTTCCTCTCTGGGCTGCCATGAAGATTGATGAAGGTGAGATTCTCGCACTGTTAGATGAGAGATTAGAGGGTGATGCTGATATCGAGGAGCTGAGCAGAGCTTGTAGAGTGGCTTGTTGGTGCATTCAGAACAATGAAGTTCATAGGCCAGCAATGGGGCAGGTGGTTCAAATTCTGGAAGGAGTTCTGGAGGTAAACGTGCCTCCAATACCATGGCATCTCCAGCTGCTTGGTGATGATCAGGTTCCAGATTCAACAGAGTACTCTACCAGTTAAAGCAAGTTCTTTGTAAGGACTACGGAGTAGCTTATCTGAGGAATCCCAAGAAATAACACAGTACTTCTGAGAATTCCCGGTTTGCAATCTTGTCAACCTAGAAACATTCTATAATTGAGATGCAACCACATTCTCTTTCTTGTGTACTGATGATGTTTTCTTCTCTTTTGTTTTTAATAATGTAATCCATACTCACATGCTAGTATCTCTACAAACTTTTAGGGAGTAAAGTTCTGTACCATGAAAGATGATCCTTTGTGTGCTGCCTAGTGTCACCAGAACGGGAATTTGAGGAACCTTTTTAATAGGTTTGATATATCGAGAATATTTGTATTTTTAAGAGGGACTCCAGTTGGAAAACTATGGGAAAATCACATTAAATTGCTGTTATTTTGTTCAAGTGGTTGTGTTCCAAGATCTATAATTGGAGAGAATATATAAGACTAGAATGTGATGCAATGCACCATCACGAGGGCCCGGTCCATTGACTGGCCCAAGCCTAAAATCCTTCCCGCACGAATATCAAGGCATAGGAAAAGAAACAAAAAAAGTATACAGTTCCTCATGTGCCTCGCGAACACATGGAGTCGAGTCTAGGGATTGTTGGAGCCCTAGATTGAGCCTATAAAAAGGCCCTCTGTCTTCTCTCTTGGCATTGCCTGTCATTCTCAATAGTTGTCGGCGATTTCCTTGAGTTTCCTTTTTATTCTAGCGGAAAATTTTCTCCATGTAACCATCGATTTCTCACTAGAGTTGAGGTATTGACCCTGACTTTTCTTCTCCTTCTCTTTTCCGACCCAAGACCACCTTTGATAGCCTAATTGGAGTCATCGACTGCCGGATTTCAAGAAAACAGTCTCCCATGTTTCTCTTTTTTCACTTCTTTCCGTCCGGCCGGCCACCCCCATCGAGGGCCATAGCCATTGCTGTCGTCGGGGGGTCATGATTGTGTCACTGCTGCTGTTGCCGAAGGTCACCACCATGGGGGAGTGGCCGACCATGACGCTCGCTGTCTCTCCCCTCTCTCTCCCTTTTGTCTCTCTTGTCTTCTCTCTCTTTCTCTCTCTCATGTTTCTTTCGCTTTATCGCTCTATCTCTCTAGATATTTTATGGACTAGTGGAGGGTCCACATATCTAGGTAAACCCAAGTTGACAAGGTAGACCCTAAGAGGGGTCTTGGGCTGGCATTGTACGACCAAAGGTCCGAGAATGCAAGTTAAGATTTAATATCGTTTCTTCCATAATTTTATACCATTGATCATGATTGTTGTAGTCAATATGATGGTTAGGCATGATCTCGTAGTGGGACAATCGTATGTGCAAGAAGGTGTTGAGCAGACCACTTTGCCCCAAAGTTCGAAGATTGAGGAGTGGATCAGTATACCTAGTATTTGAGTTTGTCATCGGTAGAAGTAAAAAGTCTTGTATACAATCACCTATATAGATAATTTGTATTTTATAACATGTGCCGATGATTTTAGAATTTGCATCATTTGTCGTGTGATTGTTTAATAATTTCTGATATAATACTTAAATATATATTTCATTATTATATAAACATATCAAATATGGTGATTATGGTTGCTTGGTTCATGATTTTGATTGTTTAGAATATGATACTAATTATTTTAGAATTTGGGCATAATATATAATATGAAATTATATTTTTCCTGGTTTGGATGAAATTGAATGATTTGATTAATAAACAAAAAGAATTTGAACTAGACATGTTATAGATTCAAGTCACGAGCCGAATCATGACACATTGGTTTGTCACCATGGGCCAAGGATCGGATATTTTCAATTTGCCACCACTGACCGAAGCGTAGATATTTTGGTTTGCCACTACGAACCAAAGCACACTTATCTTGGTTTACTACCATGGGCCAAAGCATAAATATTTTAGTTTGCCACCATTGGCCAAAGCATGGAATTATGGTTTGCCGGTCACGGGCCAAAGCATGACCATGAATAGTTCATAATGGTTGATCGGAAATCTAGATAAAAATAAAAGATTAAAAGTATAATATCTTACATTTTTTCTGAAATGGGTTATATGTTTGATGACACATTTATGAATGCATTTATATAAACTTTATCAAGCTATGTTGAATAATCGGTACAAGATTTTATGATTTTTGCTTATTTTTGATGTGGTTTATAGTTAATCTTTAATTTAAATTTATTGTATCTATATGGTGTGAGTGTGTGGGAAACTCACACCACCACTTTCCCTCTCCTTTCGGAGTTTGAAAATGTGTAGTTTCGGATGGGTTGAGCGTAGAGTTCGAGCATCAGAATTATGAGTTAGTTGGTTAGTTTATTTTTCTGATGCCGATGAATATTTAAAGATCTTGTAATTTAACCACTTTGAACATTTAAAGATCTTGTAATTGAACCACTTTTATTATGATAGATTTATTTAGTTAGATTATTTGGCTATTAACTGCCGAGTTATCGGATATTTGTTCATCTTAGGTCTTGCATAATCTCTAGAGCATTGCTCTAGGGTTCATATAGTCGTGTTACTTGGCCGACCCAAATGATGAGTTTGGGGCATGATAGTCATACTAACCACTTACATATGTTGCTACATCTGGACCTAGAATTAGATTTTAGGGCGTGTTTGGTTGGCAAGAGTTAGGCCTTAGGATAGTAATGGAAATGAGTGATTTCCAGTTCAGCCATTTGGCTGGGGGAGTGCTATTCCTATCCCCATTCTAGGGAGAAATGGAAATGTCCTAATCCTCCAAAATTAAATTCTACTCCTTTCTTAAATTCTATTTTGCCAGGTTTACATTAAAAATTTAATTTTTCAAAAAAAAAAATCTCTAATTTCGATTTCAATCATAAACTAAAAGTATCGACAATTTTCTTTCCATTCCATTCCCATTCCAATCGCAAACCAAACATATCTTTACATATTTTTTGCATCCAAATTCGGATTATAGTTCTGTAAAAAGTTAGACCCTAAAATACAGAAACATAGTCCGTGGTTGATAATTGTAATTTTGATATTACCAAAGCCATAGAAATATCAGGTTTCACTTGTTTTATTTATAAAATCCTAAAAGTTGAACAAATTTTAAGCGCCGGCTTTAACTTCTTCTGTTTCTCAGATTCTTCTGTTTATATAATTCGAGCACATGGTGGAGAATTAAAATGGTACGGAGGGGAATGCCAAAACTCTGGATACATAGAGGGCGCGGAAGAAAGGAGCGGGTGGGCTGGCGGTATGGGTATTTTCTCCACTGGCCACGCTTAACTCCTACTTCAATCACCGAAATCAACCCTTGTTTTGGCCCAAAAACGTTGGGCTAAAAGATCTTGGCCCAGTCAAGAATAGGCCGCAAACCCTCCGCAAAACCTACTGAAAGCGCAGTGGCAAAGGAGGCCTTTAATCCCCAGAAGAAGAAAGAAGGATAAAAGAAATAAAGAGAAAAAGAGAAGAAAGGCTGAGAAAACTCTGCTGTATTTTCACCTTCTTCTTTATTAGCCTCTCCACCCTAACATCCAAAGAACAATGCTATGGTAACATGGAAAATTTTCGCAGCTGGTATGTAGCTCTCCTTGTGCTTCCCTTTAAGATGTCACCATCCAAGCTGCTACTTTGATGAGCAATAGGAAAGTTAGAAAAAACATCAGTTGTGTCCATAATTCCTTGTTAGAAAAGCAATTCTCATTCTAACTTTGTCTTCTTATACAAGATTTGGTGTCAAATCTTAATGACATCCTTTGCAGACCAAATTGGCTGCAAATTTACGTCCAATTTAATTGTCCCCAGAATTTTATCGCTCAATTGTTCTCAACCTGGCCTAACATTGCCATTGGTCAATTTTTGGACTGGAAGTTATCTCTAACCCAATACATCCACTGAAACCATTTATCGTAGTAGATTTCGTGCTAGGTCAATTTGTCATGTAACCAAAATCCAATCCGTTATTTACACCCAATTGGACTTGATAGACTCCCTTCGAACGTGGTAGCTGCCGGGACGTGTCTCACAAATTCAGTGAATGTCCTCCCTCTTCGATTGATTTTGACCAATATTTTTGTTTTTTCTAAAGGGTAAGGAAAACTAACAAGCCACCCAGATACACATGCAAATACATAATTTGTTAAAAACCCACCAATAGTTGGCCATAGCCTAACCCATATTTTTGCAACCTAGAAAAAAAAAAAAAATTTTGGTAATTGCTACTATTCTAGCAAAGTCAAGAAAAAGAAAAAAAAAAAAAAGACGGAAAGAGAAAGGGACGGCAAAGTCTCTTTAATTAGCAGTCCCAAGAGCCCGAAGGCCAACTTTTCTCCCTCCCCTTAGCTTTTCTATTTTCTAGTGGAAGAGTGCCGGAGAGGATCGCAGACGCTACCCTTTGGTTGATCTCGACCAAAGAATGTTGGGGCCCAGCACGGGATCCACAGGCTTGTCCCATACAATCTTGTTGTTATCTTTTGGGTGGGTTGGTTCGATGCATGACCGGGGGCCGGAGCCCGTGGAGCGCCGCCGGTGTCCGCCTCGTGGAACCATCGCAACCCATGGTTTTTGGCGCATCAGGTTTGGCTGTCCTTATCCCCAGTCTACGAGCCGATGGGCTTTTTCTGGGGTAGCATGCTTCTGGAGTCCCACTACCTTTCTTTACAATTCAAACATATCCGGAGATTGACAAGATTGATGCGAACATTATGTCGTGATTTCAGGAGTGGTGAATGTTGCCGAACTCAAAAGCGTTGTAAATCTTCGTATTAAATCCACCACCTAACATGGCCTAGGAAGCGAACGTCTCGGTCACACCGAGCTTTCAGTAAATGATTTTTCCGGTCCAACACAAGTAAAATCCATGTTGTACATACTATTCAGAGGGAAGTGATTTCTTTTTTTTGTTTTAGGATGCTGACCTCTAGAGTGCCAGGTCTTGCAACCAAGAGCAGCATCATGAATAGGGGGTGCGCATGGGTTTGGATCAACCCAAAAACCAAACCCAATCGATGTTGTTAGGTTGGTTGGATTGGATTTTGATATTTTTATAGGATTGTATCAGTTTTGGTTCTAATTTTTGATACCTGATTTCTGATAATTTCTTGGGGTTAAGGTTTCGAGTAACATGGACTTACACTGAACTCTTAGGGTGGCATGGTGATAATTTTTTTCTTCACGACTGGTGACTAATGTGGATTGCTCCCATTAGTCTTTCTCGAAGAAGAAATAACAACAACAACAACAACAACAATTCCTTCATGGCGGGCAGGGTCACCTTGGCCGATTCATTCTTAATGTTATCTCTGGCTCTTGGCTTTTATCTCTTGGTTGCCTGATTATAATCTTTCAAGCTCACAGAAAAATTGGTACGGGCATTCAAAATGCGAATTAGGATGCTTGTTGCCGCCCCATGGACTGTGGGGTCTGGCTTTTTGTGACACTTTCCATGGTTGGAATGGGGCTTTTCCTTATTTGAGTGCGGAAGCTGATATATATTGTAGCCTGGCTATACCGTATGAGCGTTGCTTAGTGGTTGTAACCACCAACCATCTCTTCAAATCAAAAACAAAAATAACAATAGAAATTTCCATTCAAGAAAAATAATCCAATAATAATTCTGAGCCAAACCAAAAACTAAGATTGATAGTTGCTTATTATCTAACAGTGCTTTTTTTTGCTTTTTGTAGGCATTCATCTCCATAGCTCTCAAAGCCACTAGTGGATGATCCAACGATGAATTCACATGAAGGAAACTGAACCCCTCTTTGCGCAAACAATACAACCCCGATCCATATGTAGATACAAGGCAGGTTTTTGGCCACCCGACTTCGAGCCTAGTAGGATGTTTAATCACATAACATAAATTTTTGGTGGCTTTCTCTACACTCATTGGATTATTTGAGAGGTGAGGAAGAATTGTGAAATATGCATTTAAGAAATGCTCGAGTACACCTAAAATCCTTGTTGGGAATATATGATGGTGGTTGTTAGTGAAGGATAGATTTGAGAAGGAGGAGCTAAAGATTCACATGGAACCAACCATGCCATCCTTTTACATGTTATTTTCAAGTTAGTTTTGACAAGGACAGAATTAAACATCTTTATAACTTATAAAGTTACTTTGGATATTCTATTTCTAAAAATAAAATTTAATTTTTTAAAGAGAAAGAATCAAGTTCCACCTGATTTGCTGAGATAATGATTCACTTACCTAATCTATAACATATTTTGAGGAAGACTTCACTTCTCATAATAAGAGATTAACTAATTTAGAAACCAACATTCCATACATACATCAAAAAAAAGTTGAAATTGGTTCCATATTTTTTATCAATGAAAGTTTATTTATATTGTTCTTAATGAATCTAATGTTCGGGAAATCATGGTGAAAACTTCAAGGCAATCTGGCAAAATCTTCTAACATATGCGTCGTATTTAAGTTAAGTGGTGTTTGAAATCATTAATCAGTAATAAGTAACAAGACTCTTCCATAGGACATGAAATCGGGAAGATAAAATCAAGAAATTCATCGGAAAAAGCTTAGACTCTTCCAAGGCCAGCTCACGGGTAAAGAAAAGTTTTTTTTTAGAAAAAGGGAAAGATTAATAATTCGCACATACTAGGCCTCGTTCCAGCTTCCGTCATCATATAAAAAGCTCTAGCTTTGTCTTTACTCAAGGGGGCATAATTTCTTTTTGTTCTTTAAAGTAAATGGAGCCCTGATGGCATGCTATTGGTGCAGCGACCTCCCTGGCTTCTCGAGATCATCAGAAGTCCATGCGGTTGGATACCTTATAGTACTCAAAAAATTCCAAACCCTCACACCATTTGTAACTTTTTTTTTATTATTTTTTTGGTAGAAAATAGGAGGGGAGGGAGACGTAAAGAACCGCACCCGTATAGCATCCCTCACTGGGCTTCCCTTTTTCAAGAAAATGTTTGATGCGGGTCGCAAGTTTCCGCGTGCTCTTTCCAACTCGTGGGAAACCCCACTGGGCCATCACGTATGAGTACGTCACCCCAGCGCCACCTCAGTACTGATGAAAAGAAAGCATATCCACACAGAGCCATCCGGACATAGGGCATGCGGTCCCCGGATTTAATCGATGTCCGTGCGTTTCGAACTCGGATAACACGGATGAAGTTCAAACCCCTTTACCATCAGGCTACCACCTTGGTGGCACCATTTGTAATTTCATGGACTCTCAAGCCACCAACTGATTCATCCAATAAATGGTATTAAAAACTGGATATAAACTTAATCCACTCCTAAAAACAAAGAAAAAACAAAAGGTTATAACACCATTATTTTTTTTTAATTGTTGTCATACTTTTGTATACTCTACTTTCCTAAAAAAAAAAAAATACACCCTACTCTTCTTGACTTGTAAAAGCCTTTTCTTTTTTAAAGTCTCCCAAAAACCTAGTAATAATAGTTGTGGTTCTTTGTCATCTAATTGATGTTATATTTAGCTTATGGTACATTATTATGGCTCAAAATAAATGCTTTCATCTTTTTTGGTTACAAAATGCTTTCCTCCGTTACCAAGGACTTCGTTAACTAAGAGCTTTTGATTTGCTAGGATGTGGTTGTCTTAGGTTAGAGTATTTGTTCTATGAGAATTGCTTCTTCTGTATTATAAAAAAATAGTCTTGCCGACTGTTTAGGGTGGCATCCAAACATTTCATGTAGAAAGTAAAAGTAGTAAATAGTGACTATACATTAATAAGACCTAAATAATTTACATTTTTGCAGTTTTCCTATTATGCTTATTGTCCTTAAACTAGCTAATTGAAATATTTTCCCAGGGATTCATGGGATCATAATTTTAATCACAAGTTTTATCATAATTTTAAAGTGGGAAGGATCATAGAGTCATCTTTTCAAACTATAATATCTATTGTTATTTTGCTATATTGATTCTTTAAACATATTCATAATAATATTCATCATTATAAAATACTAAAAGGAAAATCTAACTTACTATTATCTACAGTTCTGCATCATTGCAATATTTTTCAAGGCAAAAATGCTAGAAACCACCATACAATTATTATAACTTTTTTAAATTTTTTGTCATATTTTAATGTTAACAATCTTCATGATTTATTGATCTTTTGACCTTTATATGTAAAAAGAAATGATGTGCTTCAAAACTTGTCTTACATGCAAAATTTTTCTTATCTTGATCAAGATTTTGGTTCCTGATACTCATTGATATAATATAATTGTTGAGTATAACTATTTTAGTTGGTGTAAACTAAAATTTATCAAGAGCTGATGATATGAATATATTGGCCATATTTTTCTAATTATATTTTCTTTCTCAATTTATTTTTGCTTGATAAACATTCATATCAAATTCTTAAAATGATTTAATATTTAATCAATCAAAAATCTCAATTCTACACACACATACGTACATATTTTGAAGCCTTAAGAAATCAGCATTTTTTTTCCGAATAACGTTCTTTTGAGAATCAAGAAATCGAAAATATGTAGCCTAGGTGATTCACTCCCTCTCTCTCGCTAAAATGGGATGTATCTCCACATTTGGTTTCCGTCCATTCCACCCAAGTGGCTCCCACCCGCGATCATCTAACTGGTAACCCCATCAAATTAGAATGTTTGACGTCCAATCTAGTTCTCCCAGCCTGTATATCTTTGCTTTCCTTAGTCAGCCTTCCATCGACCTAGTTGGACCAATCACCGGACACTGCTTGAGTACTTTCCCTCATAGGTAAACCTTTCCTTATAGCCAAATATAAGGGCTGCTTTAGTGACTAGTTAAGTCGTCAATCTCCACTTTTCTTGACCTATAAGTCAGAAAGGAAAGAATTAAACTCTGATTTTGTATGTAACAATATGATCTTATCCAAGAAGCCTAATTAAAAGGTATTACTTGGATTTCTTGGTTTTGCATAAGTACTTAAGATACTTATTAATAATTGATGTGGGATCAAATATAAAGTCACACAATTCCTCACATACTCTCATTGTTTAAGCATTGGGGTTCATCCACATCCTTTCAAATCCAATCACAAGTATTATGATTAGCCAATGGTCAACTCTAATAAGCCCATGTTGTAATAGGCTCTAACACTATTTTAACAATTCAGAACCTAATCCAAAAATGTTAGATGCCCTATATAAATACTTATTCTGCAGGCCCTAATCTACATAGATTATGATCCAAGTTTGATAACTGAGAACCTCACCTAAAAAAGCTAGATACCATGTATAAATATTCAAGATCTTTCCAAGTCATATCATCATTAAGATAAGGATCTAAATCCAATCAATTTCAAGTATAAACATCGAGATCAACCCCCTAATTAGTCTTAGTGGGCTCGAGTTATCTCTTAGTCTATATGGACTATGAGTTGAATCTACTCTGATATCATTTATAATGATCAAAATCTCATACAACAAGCTAATCGGAAAATACTATTTGAATTCATTGATTCTATATAAGTAGCCAAAATCTTTCTAGTATATAATTAATATAGACTGATTAAACATATGCTTGCGTAGTTGCTCAATGTATATACATATATATCCATTAAAATCTCAAACATTGTTATTTCCAAAACTTTCCCACCCCGATCTTCATGTCCTTTTGGTCATCCAATGGAAAAACATCAATATCTTAGTTTCCCTAACATACATTATAGATATTTTGGTTTCCCTATATAAATTATAGATATTTTAGTATTCAAAAGATTTTGCTTGCAACAGGGTATTTAACTATGATGAGTCAATTAGTCAGGGTCACACCACCGCCTCCAAATAAGGTTGCAAAGGAGTTGGGTTGACCCGTGACCCGACCCAACCTATTTTGGAAGACCTATAGTACCGGGTCGGGTTCTAAAATTGGATATGTTTCATTTTTTAGGTCAAGTCTGGGTTTACTGAATTCAGACCCGACCTGACCTATTTGAATTTTGATTGTTAATAACTTATTGCTGCTTGTTAACAATCTCAATGTAATATCACTCTACCACTACTTGCATCGAAGAGTATTAAGATATGAGCAATGAATGGATGTGCGCAATGGTATCATTTTGCTTTTGCCTGAATTTTATCAAAAACAAAATTCATTAATACATTGTAGATTAACAGTTTAAACCTTTTAAAAGGTCACCAACAAAAAGACACAAGAGATAGATTCAAAGGTAGCCAATTTTGGAACAGTTGCATACAATAATTTGATATAACCGGAATGGGTCTATCCTTGAGGGAGATCTTAGCTTTCTAATTGGATGTTATTAGTTTTCCAAAGAGAAACAAGGAGAGGTGATCTAACTCTGCCATCGTTGAGAGAATTTGTACATATTGCTAGTGAGAAGCTATAGAATGGAGTTGGATCCCTTCGAGACTGTATCTATGGTGGTTCGTGGCAGAAAATTTGAGAGAAGGGCAACTAGTTGAGTTTGTTTTGATTAAGCTTCGAATTTTGCTGGTTCTCCAAGTTTGAACTGCTAAGTTTTCATACCAACATTGTATAGTCAATGCCTAGATAACCAGGACATACAGAACATCTGAGCTATAGGTTCTATATAAAAAAAAAAAATACAGTTTTCATTGTGATGATTTGTTTATTCTATAATATATAGTTTATTTTTCTACTTTGTAATTTCTGCAATGGCTTTTAATGTTATGATCCAAATTGGACCCGACCTGAGCTCGAATTTTTTTGGGTTGGGATCCAAATAACTTGTTGGGTCAGAAATTTTAGCAATGGACTTGATCTGATCCGATTTTTTATTAGATTAGGTCTAGATTCAATATTAAAATGCAAACAAAGAATTAGATTAGGTTGGGATCATCCATGGCCCAGTCCCATCCAACCTATTTGCACCTCTACTTCCAAAGCCCGACTAAACGCTGCCTCCTGTCAACAAGGCAACCGTTAACGTCCATAATGCCTGGCGATGATCTTAAAAGAAGTATCCAGAAAAAGAATCGGGTAAAGAAGGGAAGGGCATTGTACCCAAAAAAAAAAAAAAAAGCTCCCGTTTACTGCCACCCTCGTTACATCATACTCTACGCGCTCCCCTCCTCTTCCCCTTTCACTTCTCTCAGCCCCCAAAACCATCCTAAAAACTCCTCCCAGAACCCTCTCCCTCTCCGTCCTGTTCGTCGTTTCTCGTCGGTAGAACAAAAAAAAACCCAACGTTTGCGCAAGAAAGGAACGAAACCCTAAGAACCCTAGCTATCCGAGGCATGATACCCCAGCAGACCCCGCCGGAATCCGAACGCCAGGCCCCGGTCACTCCGCCCGCTGCGGCCGCGCAGACCATCCAGCCCTCCTCGCCACGCTTCTTCTTCTCCTCCGCCTCCACGGCCAGCCCCTCCGCCGGGTCCCACCGGCGGATCGCGATCGCCGTCGACCTCTCCGATGAGAGCGCCTACGCCGTGAAGTGGGCTGTCCAGAACTACCTTCGCCCTGGGGATGCCGTCATCCTCCTTCACGTCCGCCCCACCAGCGTCCTCTACGGCGCCGACTGGGGCTCCATCGACCTCTCGGTGTCGGCCGTGGCGGCGGAGGCGGAGGAGGCCGACTCCGAGGAGTCGCAGCAGAAACTGGAGGACGACTTCGACGCCTTCACGACCACCAAGGCGCAGGACCTCGCCCAGCCGCTCGTGGAGGCGCAGATCCCCTTCAAGATCCACATCGTCAAGGACCACGACATGAAAGAGAGGCTCTGCCTCGAGGTGGAGAGGCTTGGGCTCAGCGCCGTCATCATGGGGAGCCGGGGGTTCGGGGCCTCCCGGAGGACAAGCAAGGGGAGGCTCGGGAGCGTCAGCGACTACTGTGTCCACCACTGCGTTTGCCCTGTGGTGGTCGTCCGGTACCCTGACGAGGGGGCCGGGGCCGGAGCTGGGGCAGGGAGCGTCGGCGATGGTGGTAATGCGGTGGTGGCGAAGGGGCTCGTGGAGAAGGAGGTGGAGTTGCACCCAGTGCCAGAGGAGGAGCAGGAGTACCACGATGCCGCCGATGAGCAGAAAGGTTCGGATTTATACTATCAGTACATGTGCTATTTTCTTTCTTGTATGGATGTGATCTTTAATGTTGATTTTGAGCAGTAGCTGATAGAAACAATATTGACTTTGATCGTTTTTCATTTTTCTGGACTGAAGATGCTCTAACTCGTGGCAGATTTTAGTTCCTTGTTCTTGCTTTGTTGTATGATATGCTGCTTCTGTTGCGTAGGAAAAAGAATAGAGGTTGGCAGGACTTGCTCCAGCGTTGACTTATATAAATAGTCAGCTCGCCAGACCTTAGTCAGCTCTTCATTATATTTTGGTTTAATGGACGGGGAAGGAGCTGAAAGGGAAACAGATTTTGGTTTAGGGTGTGGCAGTGGACTATAATGCTTTCTGGTTACGGATGAGACTGTCTTACTGTATTAAATAGTTTGATCTGTGGCTAGATTACTGTTTTTTCCCCTGCTGTCTGTGATTTTATGTGAGCTGACTAGCTGCTGCATTACTTCGAGGTCATAATTTTCCTTCCTCCATGGGATTTCTGGATATCAAATTACAAAGTCCCCCTTATCATCTGCATCCTTTCAGTTCAGAGATACTGCGGTTTCTTGTAACTATTTTATAAATAACAAGTATATTCCATCTCTGGTGGTTTGTCTGCTCTGTAATTTGAAGTATAATCCACTGGACTTCAAAAACTTCTTTACATTACTAGCAGACAGTCTGTTGCTTACTTGTTCATGAATTGCTAATATTTTCCATGCGCAAGCAACTTAGGGGCTCCATTGATTTGCAAAGAATTGTTCTAGAACTCAATCTCATTTTTCTTAGCAGTGGATGGTATACTCAAATCATTGATTTTGGATGCGTAAGTTTTATAAGGGTATTATTTATGTCTCCACTTCTCTTATTTTATGGTGATGATGCATCACTTTGTATATATTGTAAGTTTCATGTTTTCATCCTGCTCATTGTCAATATTTAGTAATGTGTCGCTTGAGCCCTTTGAGTTCTTTATTTGTATAGTAATGTTTTTCCTTCCACTCTTATCATAAATTTTCTAAACTTCCATGATGGTAGATAAGGATCTGGTTACCTACAAGAATTTTGCCATGTGTATATGTTTAACAATCAAAACTACCATTGCAGATAAATCCAAGTAACACTTGTTGGCCATATTTTTAATTAATATTTTGGGACTTCAATTTTAATATATGTATGTATGTATGTATGTATGTATAAGTTAATACTTTGAAGAGATCACAAATGCAATGTGCTATGTAGCATAAAATGAATATGAATTGATTAGCATTCCATTGTCATAAGTTTTTTATAATATTTCAATGCTTTATTTATGAGTAAAATAGTTTCTGTTATATGTTCATGAAATTATTTAATATATTACTTCTATTTGTCTTATTTTTCTAATTAAAATAAATACCGGTATTAAAATAATGACATATTATAAGTATAAATGAAAATATTAATAAATAATAACAATTAATATATTTTTATCGATTAATAATTTATATAATTAATAAATATATTAATAATTTATCATTATATTATATAATTAATAAATATAAATTATGGAATATATCAGGGGCAGTTTTGGTATTATATGGTTAGTGATCTTGGATTTTTCTGGAATACCAAACAAATTACTTGTGGATACTCAGGGATCTTTAATCACTGGAACATAGCATACCAAATGCTGTGATTTTAGATCATCGGAGATCAAATTATCCTGAGATAAAGATCACTAGTGGTTGAAGATCATCTTGGTGATCCCATTTGGGTCACCAAATGCCACCTTAGAGAATTCAGTTGGGGGGAAATACTTGAGCAAGGAGGATTGAGGAGAAGGCTTGGTGCTAAGTCCGATAGTTAGCTTATGAAAGCGGATAGAGAGTGATCATGTATCCTTCAAATTAGCTGTATGTGAGAAGACTGATTTAGTCATATTTTGTGTTGGAAATTGTGAATTGAACGCAGTGTTTTAAGGATTGCTTTGGTCACCTAGGTAGCTGCCTAGGCTTTTGCCTTGTTGTTTCTACATCATGTTCGAGCACTAAGGATAAGAGTGATTTTTTGGATTGGTATATGATGCTGCACTAAGGTTATGCTTCAAATTTTGGATCAGAATATCTTTTCTGATGTCGCTGTATATTTATCATTTAGATGTATTATCTTAGGCTGTCTTACTCTTTGGGCAGTATCCTGCAGTCTGTGAAAACATCAATCAAATTGGATCTTAACATGGGGATTGATTTCGATTGGAATGGTATTTTGTGTTTAGGATTATGGACACGAAATTTTGCTAATGACTAGAGCCCTTAATGCAATATCCTCCGGCAACTATTTTGCCTCAAACTGCTAGATTATTATGCCATTGATGACAGATACATCATCATCCAAGCTTTTTAAAAGCATTTTTGTTGACATGCGAATATTGACACATGTAGATGTCCTCTATTTTTCTCATGAGATTAATTTGACCCATGGTGCATTAACTTTAATCATTTTTCCTTTTAGGTATCTCCAGTCAAAACAATGATAATGTTTTGATCAATTACTGTAACCCTAACCCTTCTAATGACCAATGAGTTCCTTCTCTACAGAATCTTGTAACCCTTCTAATGCTTAAGTAATATTTTTGATGGCTTTTATTCCTTTGGATTTTCTGGAAAACAACTAAGTTGTTGTTTGTTTTAATTTAGATTTCTATAAATCCAGCAAAGTAGATTAAGCCTCTTAGATGGGGACTACACATCTTATGTGCCTTAAGATGAAACCATATAAGATACCTATTCTCACCCTGGATCAGACAAGTCTCAGAAACTAGAAAGTACAAGAAGTCAGGCTTAAAATGCTCAGTTAAGTGGGATTGTTCTTGTTGGCTGCTAGTAAAGGGCCTTAAAGTTCTAGTAGGCAAGATTATTGACCACTCAAATTGAAATAAGTCATCCAAGTGCTCAGTTAGTCCCTCACCTTGAGTTCACTAAGTGAACCAATTTCAATATTTTGTCTTTGGAGCACCCAACATGCTCCTCGTGTTAGTTTCCCCACAAGCATAGCCAACTTTCATGTTTCAACCCATTGTTATTTAGCCCTATCGGGGGCTTTAATTACATCTTGAATAATGTCATGGAATTCAATAGTTTCACTTTGACGGGCTTGTTTGATTAGTATTAGAACATATCCTTAGCAATCTTAAATCAAAGACAATTTCAAGTCGTTGGATTTTCTAATTGCCAATTCCACTATAAAACAAATCTTATAATCTGAAATGGGTCTAATTTATGTATTTTGCAAGACAAAGCCCTTGAAGTTGGAATTTGATACATTTGCATGGGTTGAAAGGTTGATTGCTATCCATTTTCTTGATGTTTCGTTTGGGACCAGTTTGAAATTTCATAGATATCCTGGATATGTCTTCGAACTTAACATGTGTGGCACAGCCTAGTTGAGTTTCTTTTTTGGATTTGAGGTGGAGGATTAGTAGTATAACCCCCAAGTTGTCAAAGGCTCAAGGCTCAATAAAGCACCAAGGTCCTTAGAGCCTAGCTGCAAGGCTCTAAGCAAGGCATGCACCTTGATGAAGTGAGGCACAAAAATATAAATATAGATATAATAATGTGAATATATGATTCTAAATATTTTAACAATGGAGTATCAATTTATGAACACAAATACAACTAAAAAAGCATTAGAATTCAGATTTATATACATATAAAGGACATGGCATGCCAAATATCAAAAAATGATGGATAGAGAAGAAAAAGAAGAAGAAAACAAGGATATTGTCTTGTGTCCTCTCTTATGTTTCTGATGGACAGGAAAATAGCTGCAACTGCAGCTGAACAAGAAGAAGAAGAGGAGGAAGTGAAAGAGGAAGAGCAGCAGCAAGGAGGAGAAACTTTGGGTGGGGCCCTAGATCTGCCCGTTTCTCTTGATTTGTCCATTGGAGCCCTAGATTTACCTTTTTCCCCTTTTATCTGCCTATCTTTGCTTGAGATGCATCTCTCTTTTAACCCCAAAGCCCCAAAGTCTTGATCAAACCCTGACTAATTGGTGGCTGAGATAAAATACAGCAAAGGTATGTTTTTCTGCGCTTGAGAGATTTTTTTTTTAGGTGCGAAAAGGGGTGCCTTTTTAGTGCCTAAGGGACTCTGCCTTGGGGCAGATGAGGCGCTGGGGTTGCACCTTATGCCTTAGGCACATTTTTGACAACACTAATAACCCTGTATCTCTTTATCGCTGTTTTGGAGAAAAGCCCCCAAAATCCCCCAATAGTGCCTTCTCTAAATTTGAGGATAAAAGGAGGTGCTTTGTTGCATGCGGCTCTGCTCTCATGCCTTGTTGCGATCACATTTTAACTTCCATGTCACTTGTTGTTTTTCACTTTTTCTGGGTTAGTAAGTGGGCTACTCTAGGCTTAACTCATGTTAGTCTAAATGGATTGGCCTACCACTCTCTTTCTCGTCCTTCTGACTGGCACCATAAAGTGTCTTGCCTGGGCCCCAAAAGAGATAAGGTGGTCAATGGCATGCAGCCTTATTATGTTGCAGTAACTGCACACTAGTTCTGCATTCCCTTGTTTTATTCATGGCTTAGTTGGGCTAGTCCAGATTTCAGTTGAGTTCATCCAACTTGAATTGGTCTTGTCATTCTAAACTTGGGAAACAATCTAGATCATGTCCAACATGTTTAGATTGAGTGTTGGTAGTCTTTAGTTGGCTTAGGTCTAGCAAAGCTCCATATAGATGCAGTTTATGCTAGTTAAAACCAATGTCTTAAAACACCCAATTCAAAACCCAGAATCCAAATCCTTGAAAACAAGATCTAATAAAGGGTAACTGAGTTGCTAATCTTCTCACTAATAAAATTAGGAGTTGATCGGAATGACAAGTTAACCAAAACATCCATCTGGAAGTACATAGCTTTTGTAAACTCGAACCATGACCAGCCTTCAAGTTTCTCTATGTTGATCAACATTAAGAGGCATCAAAACTTAGTTAGGTCTCTGATTGATGTATACTCCATTGTAGGATAGATCTGTTCTTTGGTATTAAAACATGTGCTTTCGTACTAAAAGAGAAAGCAATGAAAAGAATACATGTGATCCGGTAAAGATCGTATGAAAGAATTTGCAGGAGCAATTTGGGGAGGTTCAACTGTGACTTGTGACAATGTATTTGAATTTCTTTGAATCAAGTTCTCATACCCTTGGCATTCTTGAACCGAAACCACACAACTATAGGCAGACATAAGGTCTGCAAGGTGCATTATTATTAATTTTTTTTTTTTGGTATGGGTATTACTATGGTCTGTCGAACCGGGCCGTACCGGCCGGTACGAACTGGTCCGGCCTGGAACCGATACCCGGAAAGTATGGAAACCAGTTCAGCTATTTCGGGGCCGATCTCGACCGGTACTGATCGTGTACCGGTGCAAACTGGCGGTGTACTGGTTGGTACCGGTGCGAACCGGCCTGGTACTTTTTTTTTTTTCTTCGATGGGAAAGCGCGTGGCCGAAAATGACCATGCACTCGGTTTCGGCCACATGTTCCTTGAGCAGAGCACCCTGTGCGCGAGGCAGAGCGCTCGCACACGATTCCGTGCCATGCGCGGTTTCGCGCGCTGGGGAATCGCGTCCGCACGCGATTCTCTGTGCTGGGGAGCCGTTCTCCGCGCAGGCGATTCTCCTGCCCGCGCAGGATCATTAATGCCACAGAGTGGCATTTAATGCCATTGTGGCATTTATCCGCGCGCGCGATTCCCCGGCCCGCGCACTGGGGAACCGCATGCTGTGAACCGCCGCGCGGGCGATTTCCCCTCCCACGCGGGGCAGCGCGCTAGCTCGCCCATGCGGGCTCATTAATGCCGCTCTATGGCATTTATCCCGCACGTGGATGAGAACCCCCCCTCCCCCCCAAAATAAGGCCTACCGGTTTGTATCGGATCGGTTCCGGTACGAACCGAACTGTACCGGTCTGGTAGGCGATCGATACGCCTACCAGTACCGGTATCGCAGACCTTGGGTACTACTGGTACTTAAGATCAGTGCATGGCATACTTTGGTTTGTAGCAGGTACTTAATTTGTTGGACATAGTCTTTTTTCTAAATAGTAAGGTTGAAAAAGCCCAATAAAATTGAAATCTCAAGTTAAAATAATAATCGACGGTCTATGTTTGATTGCATTGAAATTCATGGAAAAGGAGAGTTACACTTTTCATGGTAAAGGAAAATTTTTCCAACAACCTAGAAATAAGCTTTCCATGTTAATTTTCTACAAGAACAAACATAGAACTAATTTTTCTCAAAAAGAAGTTTTCCAGCAGGTTTTTTTGGCATCTGAACATACCTAAAGTTAAGAAACAATCAAATAGTTCGGCCAAGATACTTATGATCATGCAACAAGGGAAGTTGTTGAGCTTTGGAAGGTCAAGGGGGAGAATTATGTTATCTAGGTTCATTAAAGTGTTATAGAATATGCATATGCTCTTATTATGAATTTAAATACTTATGCCAGGAAAAAAGAGTTGTTCTTGCAATTTACTCCACTAGATGAAACCAAAATTTCTTTATAGAATTATTGATGACAAAATAGAAAGTTAAAAATAAAAAAATAATGTTCTTGATTATTTATCATAGTTTGTTTCCACAATTCGGTATTTCGTGTAAAGATCTATTGTGGCTAAATATTTCAAGCGTTTAAATTTAACTTAGAGATATGGTTGAAATTTTAACCCATTCCCATTTTTTGGGTGTTGGAACATCATATACAGGTTCACGAAGATCTTATAGAATTCTTGAGCTGAATTCTTGAGGCTTGATTTACTGTGCTTGCTCAGAGTTGACCAGTTTTGATCAACTCAATGACTTTTGGTCTTCAGCAGCTGTGGCCAAAATTTTAGGAGTCAAAACTAGCAACCATCTTTTTCTTTGCATCTGCATGAGTTGCCTGTGAAGAGTTATTCTGGACTTTGACTCTGCATTCTCCAACCTTGTACCTCCATGTGCCATTTTAGAGGATCATCTAATTGTAATATACACTATTTTTGTTGAGTTAGCGAAAGTAATCAAGAAAGCATGATTAGTTCTGTCCTATTTGACATGCATCATTTTAAGTATATGAACACTCTGTTCAATAATTTTACATGTTTTGCTAAAAAAGGATAAGTTCTTACTGGCTAATAATTAAATTTAGCAAATCAATTTCCAAATCTTCTGTTATGCTTGCTATGTAGCTAGGAGCATGTTGAGACCGGTTTTCATTTCTTTGACTGTGAGCTCTTGCCGAGAAATGCACTTTGCTGCTTCTTGTTTGATTGATTTGAAGACCTTATTGAGGTAACAATTCGGTCGATAAAGATAAACAGATTGCATTTCTTATCCTATTCTGAAGAAAACATTCCGATAATGTGTCAACTTGGCTCTTTGACTTGTAGTTTGTGCCTCAAACATCAGTGCCTTGTTCAAATGCTCAAGCCTTTATGTAGAAATAGCATCGCTGGTGCATTAGATTTCGACTGAATATGAGGTTCTAGAGATCCTCAGCATTCATTGATAATTCTGACCATGTATATGGCTGCAATCAATCTTCTATTTCTACAAAGAAAGTAGTATTTATACCATGAAATGCTTTCCCTTATATAGTATATTAGAACTGCCAATCACCTTATAAAGCAGTTCCTTGTATCAAATTTTGCCTTCTTCCTTTGTGGGGTAGACTTGTTCCAGTTCATTGACTTAGACTTGCTCTCTGGTTTCATAAGCTTAATTTCTGCAACTGGATCTTCTAGGCTTCATGGCAATGAATAGTTAAAGACCTTTACCCACTTAGGTTTTCTATCAGCTTGAAAACTCTTTAGAACTTTGAAGGATTACAACTTGATCCGCATGCTGACTCCATGTATATGATATTAGTTTCAAAGGTTAAGGTTTTACTTTGAAGTTGAAGACTTAGTGGAAGCGGTCAGTCATTTTGCGTGGTTTTGATGAGAGCTGGAGTCCTGGTATGGGCCTTGGACCTTGCTTGTCAATCACTAAACAAGTTACTTTGACAGCTTGTGGTTTCTAGTAGTAGCAGCTTGTGGTTTCTAGTAGTAGGTAAAGGGAAACGTTGAGAGCTATGAGTTTAGTAAATGCAAAGTATTCCAAGCCTTCCCTGCTACTTTGAGGGTGGTATGGGCGTGAGCAATTTTAATTATGCAATGAGCAAAATATATTTAAGTTCTAGCGATTAGGAGAGGAATTACTGTGCCTGTAGTTTTTTCTGCAACTCTTACATTTAACAATAAATAGTTAACAGCCTTAGAGAAAATATTTCTTGGCATAAACTATATACCGAGCATAACCATTTGTTGAAAACAGGCATTATTTGATGTCCTGCTGTTATACAAGTTTCATTTACCATTCAAGTTGGTTTGGTATGGCAGTGGATCTTTTGGGGGATGAAATTACTATCCCTATAATTTTTTTTGCTGCAACTCTTAGATTTAATAGTTAGAAGTAGGTTTTAGAGAAAATATTTCCTGGTCGCTTAGATGTTGAACTTAGGCATTTGTAAAGAACTTCTGAGATTTAATATCCAGCCATCATAGAAGTTTCATTTACCCCTGGGAGTTGGTTTTCTATGGCAATGGTTCCTATGCCTCCATGAGACTTTATATAGACAGGCATTACAACTTGCTGATGCATGATATGTGTCTAGAAAATTTATAAGAATGTATTATATCTTCCAATCTTCTTAAAATGATCTCGGACTTAACCTAATGGGATTCAGCTAATCATGATCTTTAATTTTCCTGACACAACATACAATACTATTCTGTATTCATTGACTCCGGAACACATAATTGATTTATCGATATGTTTCAAAGATGAACTATTGAGAATTTCCTATTATATGATATAATTATATGTTGTTTACTAAAGGATAATATCATAAGAACCTAGTGTTACAGAGAACTCTAACGAAACAGTGTCGGTGCCTAAATAATATGTTTAGGGATGAAGGACAGCAGTTTTGAGTGGCAGACCATACTAGGTGTACTCTACTGTATCAATAAGGAGTCAATACCTGGGAGATTCCTGATAATGATTGTTGGTACCAAAGGCTACCATACTAATACTGTACCAGGTGGCTTGTACGGGTACCAAAGCAAGTACTTAAAACCTTGCTTTAAGATTTTTATGTGAGAGTTGTTCACCAATTTTACTTTGCTATTCACTAAATACTTTTTTGTCCTCTTTCCTGTGCAGTTCGCATTATGTGCATATGTTGCTTTTAATTATCAGTGGGATATTTGTCTTTTACATTCGACGATTAATATTTTTCGAGGGAAGTTTGCAATTAAAATTTGGAGAGATAATATATTGAAAATTCTCTATTTTTTGTAATTTGACATGTTATTGGTGTTTCTTCAATATTTGTAAATGGTTCATTATTTGTCAAAATCTTATAGGAGATAGCAAATTTGGAAGTGTTACCAACATTATAAGAAGTTTTCGGCTTTCTTAGCATTAAAAGTTGCATGTTCTTTCTTTGCATAAACCTAAACAAGTTTTAAAATCTTTTTTTTAACCTTTTTGCAGATACTTGATGAGTATCTGGGTTGCGGCGTGGTCTTCTTGAATCCAGGTG
Source organism: Phoenix dactylifera (assembly GCF_051530095.1). Classification (NCBI taxonomy): domain Eukaryota; kingdom Viridiplantae; phylum Streptophyta; class Magnoliopsida; order Arecales; family Arecaceae; genus Phoenix; species Phoenix dactylifera. Next base: position 40,765,580 of record NC_143190.1, on the reverse strand, counting down.
AGATGGTATGAACCTACAGTGTTCGTGCACTTTTGTCATTAACAACCGTTCATGCTCTTCTGGCGAAAAAATCTGCATGATGGAAGTTGCTAGTTTTGTGAATTTTAGAACATGAAGCCATTTGTTCCCTAACTTTTACCTATGCTGGTCATTTTTAAGTGTTTATCTAAGATGTCTGGTCTTTTGACTGTATTACCCTGTTCACACATGGGTAGGATCTTTATGAGTTTTAAACCGAGAGCTGAATTGTTCAGATCATTAGGCACTTGCATTCTGGTGAAGGTTTTGTTCCTATATCATTTGCATTTTCCTTCAGTCTGTGGTATGACTGTGCCCTCAACTCCTCATCCATGGTTATTGGTCTTCATGTTTACCCTTAGTGAGATTACTAATGCTTTAAAACAAAATTTCTTTTTGATGTTGGTAGATCTAACTGATGAGATATCTTGTTTTTTTTGTCACAGAAAACAAAGAAGCCAAGAACTAAATGGAGGTAGGGAACTAGCTTGAGCGTTTTGTGGAGAGGACTCCGCCATGTATTCAACTGCTATCCCCTGTTTTGCTTGTCGATTGCCTCTCGTAAACTGGATGAATGATGAGTATGGTATCGTCTCAGTTGGATTCTCGTAGGTCATCCAAAGGTTTTTACTGCTTTCTTCTGTGAGATATTTATGCTGTTGAAACGTTTCTCTGTTTTTACTGTTTGGTTCTCTTTTGACACAAATTATATTTTTAGTTGATGCACCTGCTTTTTGACAGTAACTTGTAAATTTCAATTATCTGTTTTATCTTTCTTAGCACCAAGTTGCCAGGAGCCTAGCAAACCTGTTATTTTCCAAGCTCTAAATATCAAGGTTTAACCTAAAGCCTGTATCAGCAAACCTCCTGAGTTGGATATTTGGATGTACTGTCTGTTTCAAATATAAGGCAATAGTGTGGCTTGCGACTGGACAAGGTCTCTCGCAGGGCCACAGACAAGGAGAGATCCTCCATACATCAAGCGAAAACTATTATGGGAAAATCTTCTCGTGCAATATAAGATACAAATTTTTAAATGTCTTTGAGTTAGGGCTCTGGGGTAGACAAATTTTAATGTGATACAATAGATAATATTTAATGAAGGAAAGAGAACATGGTTGGAATAATCAATATTTGTGATGCAACAACAATTGCATTAGATGCAAAATAGAGGTTTTTTCTTGATCAAACTACAAGTATAAAACTCTATGATATTGATTCTGCAAGAATCTTTACAAAATAAATATTTTATTTGCTTCCCTTTCGTATAAGTTTTAATTTTTTAGAGTCTCTTAATTTTTGGTATATTTCTTTTTCGGACCTTCTCTGGTAAAAAAGATAGATCTTTGTTCTATTTATCTCTTGGATGGTTAAGCTGGAGGAGTTGGCTTTGTTGGCAATAAAAGCCATCTGAGAATAGATCCATGCTCAAGGCCTTGATATGTGTGCTGGCTGGATCAAAGGCGCGATGCGTGTCAATAAAAGGCATTTATGAACAATAAATGCCATCGCTTCGGGAACCTGCAAAATTCCGTTCCAAAGTAGCAGCTCTCAATGGCCTCAGTGCCGGTTCGTTGTTTGTGCTTTCGGTCTGAGTGGTGTTATCCTTAAAATGCAAGAAAAAAATTTCCTCAGTGAAACTTTGTTATCTTGATATTGCACAGATCAATTTGCAATCTAATAAAAAAAATAATTTTTTATGCAAAAAAAATAATTTTTATTCAAAAATTTATATATCTTTCTTCATTGCAATTCATGTTTATTTATAGGCAAGTCATGGATATTATAAAAAGACATAAAAATAAAAGTTCAAGAGTCACTTTGATATGAGTAACTCATATAATAAAAGACAGAAAATAAAAGGTTAAGAGTCATCTTGATATTAGTAATTTACACAATAAAAATATTAAAGCCAAAATCAAATTCTCAAAAGACACTTATCTATTCAAATACCAACAACTTTCCAACTATAATTCTGATTTTAATGTTCTTGGGCTTGTTGGAAAGAAGAAAAAGAGACCTACAACTTTTATTTTAATAACTTTTTCAAATTTGGTCATTTAATATCCTGAAAATGGCATGCAAATTGTATGACGTCCATGCACCTGCATCATATTCTCCTGGTTGAAGCTCAACTCGTCCTCGAGTTGTCCAATGCCTTTTTATCATCATGATATGGACTTAGATCAGAAGTATTGAAGGTAGCGGAAACACTATACTCACAAGAAAGTTCAATTTGATAGGCATTTTCTCCAATATGTTTAAGAACTCGAAATGGTCCATCGGCACGATCTTGTAACTTGCCATAATGTCCATGGGGGAACCGTTATTTACGAAGATGAATCCATACAAGATCACCTTCTTTAAATGATGCTGGACGACGATACTTATTGGCTTTCTTCTTAAACTTTTGATTGCTCTTTTCAATCTTGAATCGAACTTGCCCATGCATTTTTTTGATTTCACTAGCCCTTGCTTCTGCATCACTGCTAAATCAAGCAACATGAGGAAGGAGAGCTAGATCAAGGAGGCCATTAGAATTGCACCCATAAACGATCTCAAAAGGACTAGCACCGGTAGTAGAACTACTTGAGCGGTTTTATGCAAACTCCGCTTGAGAAAGAATTATGTCACATTGCTTCTTGTTGTTGCTCAAATAACTTCGAATAAGATTACCAAGGCTTCAATTCACCACTTTAGTTTGACCATCGGTTTGTGGATGATGAGAAGAATTGAACTGAAGTTTGGTGCCCAATTTCGCCCATAGAGTCCGCGAAAAGTGTCCTACAAATTTTGGATCTCGGTCCGAAATGAAAGTCTTTGGGATGCTATGAAGTTTGACGATCTCTCGAAAATAAAGATCGGCAATTTTAGATGCGTCATGGGTCCTCTCACAAGGTACAAAATGTGCCATTTTAGAAAATCGATCAACAACTACCACGACCAAGTCCTTTCCACATTAAGTGCGAGGAAGACCAAGGATGAAATCAACACTTACATCCTCCCATGGAGCTTGAGGTTCAGGAAGAGGAGTATAAAGGCCGGTGTTTTGAGCTCGACTTTTGGCAATATGGCAGGTTCGACATAAGTTGACATGTCTTTCTACGTCCTTTTTCATCTTTGGCCAAAAGATTTTTTTTTTGATAAGGATTAAAGTCTTGTCTCGGCCAAAGTGTCCTCCAAGCCTCCATCGTGGGCTTCTTTGATGATTGCTTGGCGAAGAGAGCAATTAGGCATACATAATTGGTTATCTTTAAACAAGAAACCTTTTTGAATTGAATAATCTTCATGAGGAGCATCACTGCATCGAGCCCAAATCTTGCCAAAATAATTATCATTAGAATAGAGATCTTTGATAAAATCAAAACTGATTACCTTAATCTCCAAGGTTGATAGCAAAGCATGTCTTCGACTAAGAGCATCCGCAACTTGATTGAGACTTCCGACTTTATGATGGATAGTGAAGGTAAAAGATTGCAAAAATTTAATCCACTTGGCATACCTTGCACTAAGCTTGTGTTGAGTATTGAGGAATCGCAAGGCTTCATGATCGGAGTAGAGAACAAATTTCTTAGTCACAAGATAGTGCTGCCAATGATAAAGTGCCTCAACAATAGCATAAAATTCTTTATCGTATGTTGAATAGTTCTTTCGCCCATCTCCAAGTTTGGCACTAAAGAAGGCTATAGGACGTCCTTCTTGACTAAGCACCGCGCCAATACCCACATTAGAGGCATCACAATCCACCTCGAAAATCTTTTCAAAATCCGGCAAAGCAAGGATAGGGGCCATTGTCATTAACGCCTTAACTTTCTCAAAATTTTCTTGAGCCTCCATAGTTTATAGATAGGAACCATCTTTCAAACAATTTGTGATGGGGACCATAATAGAACTGAAATGCCATATAAACCTTCGATAAAAAGTGGCCAACCCATGAAAGCTTCGGATCTCATGAATGGTACGAGGTACCGGCCAACCAGAGATAGCTTCAATCTTCTTAGGATCAACTTTGATGCCGTTGGCGGTGACCATGTAGCCCAAAAATATTAGGCTATCGGTCAAGAAGTCACATATGCGAAGGTTGACATAGAACTTCTCCTTTTGCAACATCGTAAAGATTTATCTAAGATGCTCCAAGTGTTGCTCTTGATCCCTAGACCAAAATGTCACCAAAGCAAACAACGACAAATTTTCTTATATAAGGCTTGAAGATTTGATTCATTAGGCGCATGAATATGTTTGGTGCATTAGAGAGCCCAAATGGCATTACAAGCCATTCATATAGTCCATCTCTTGTCGTGAATGTCGTCTTCCATTCGTTACCCAGTCTCATGCGAATTTGATGATAGCCACTTCGAAGATGAAGCTTGGAGAAGATGCAAGCACCGGCAAGTTGATCTAATATGTCATTCAACTGAAGGATTGGAAAACAGTATTTGATGGTGATCTTATTAATAGCTCGGCTATCAATAGACATGCGCCATGTTCCATCCTTTCTGGGAACAAGTAAGGCAGGAACCGCACGTGGACTCATACTTTCACGTACCAAACCTTTGACTACCAACTCGTTCACTTGTCTTTGCAATTCTTCATGCTCCTTGGGACTCATTCTATATGCCACCTTGTATGGTAAAGTTGCACCTGGCATAAGATCAATGCAATGTTGAATTTCTCTCATTGGTGGAAGACCAGAAGGAATTTCATTAGGAGCCACATCTCGGAATTCCTGCAAAAAAGAAGTAATGTTAGGTGGCAATAAATTGCCCTCCGGGTTAGATTCCACCATCACGAGAGCATATGCTTGGGAAGCTTCTCGAATTTCAACTTTAAATTCTGCCATGGACAAAAAGGTATTTTCCTCTCCCTTAATGGGTTTGGATGTGTTATCCATTCTTGAAGGTCCAAGGATTATTTTGACACCATCCTTTAAGAATGCATAAGTATTTTTGTATCCATCATGAATGACCCTCCTATCAAATAACCATGGCCTCCCCAAAAGTAAATGGCAAGCATTTATAGGAACCACACCGCACCATATTTCATCACCGTAACTTTTCCCAATTGAAAATTGAATAAGGCAACATTTGGAAATTTTTATTTCACTTCCTTTCTTGAGCCAAGAAAGAGAATATGGGTGGTAGTGAGATTCCGTCTTGAGTTTCAACTTTTTCACCATCTCCGTTGAGATGCAATTCTCGCAACTTCCTCCATCGATAATGACATTGCAAATTTTGCCATGAGCTGTACATCGAGTATGAAAGATGTTGTACTGGAGCCACATGTGATCATCTTCGCTTCGTATTGAATTTAGGGTTCGACAGACTACAAGAGCTTCACCATGATCACAATATGTATGTCTTCTTCAATTTCATCATATATAGAATCTGACTCATTTTCTTCATCGTCACCTTCTTCGACAAGGGAACCATTCTTCTATTTGGACACTCAGAAGCAATATGCCTATAGCTAGAACACTTAAAACATTGAGGTCGAGATGATGTTGGCCGAGAAGAAGATGAAGCATCTTTTCTCACCGTCATGGTTGGCTTGGATGTAGAAGACGAATGAGACTACAATGCACTCCCCCGGTTAGAAATGCTTTCACGCTTAAAATTTCGGCCTCCAGGAGCATTTGTTGAACCCTTTTCTCGCTGTTGTTGAAGTTGGCGTTCCACCTTAGTAGCAAGTTTAATAACATCATTAAGAAAAATAAAAAAATGGAGGTGTACCATATCATGGATGTCACGCCTCAATCCGCTAAGGTAACGAGCTATTGTTTGCTTTTTGGGCTCCACTATACTATAACGAACCATAAGATTGTCGAACTCTTCAGTGTACTCCTCCACGATTCGCATCCCTTGAGTGAATTGATACATAGTGAGAAATGCATCTTAAAGGTAATTTTCGGGAATATACTTTTTGCGAAGCTCTTTCTTCATTTTCTCCCAAGTACGGATCTTAGATTTGCCCTCCTTTGGTCTTTGCAACTTGAGGCGCTCCGACCAGATTGATGCATGCTTTCGAAGCTTGATGGCTACAATCTTCACTTTAAGCTCATCAGGGATCTTTTTGTAGTCAAAGATCCGCTCAACAGTGTTGAGCCAATCGAAAAAGATGCTGGGTTGCATTTTTTCTTCGAACTCGGAAATGTCTACCCTGATATTTGGAAATCAAAATTGATGACGATATTGGTGAGATGAAGAAGAGTTGCTCCTCCTACCACGACGAGAACTTTGGTCACGAAAGGTGTTGCGATCTTCTTTAGTGGTGCCGCTCTCCTCCTCACTCCGATTTTGCTCATAACGAGCCAACCTTTCGGTAAGGTTTTGGACTTGCCGCCGCAACTCATCATTCTCTATGTCGCGAAGATCTCGCTCCCTATGAGGTTCTTCATCGCTAGAAGGACCTTGGTTACCTCGGCTTGCCATAGTTGGTTGAAGCCTGTGTCAACACCACCACGAGAAATGCGATAGGATCCCTCTCGAAACGTCAAGAGATGATAACCTCACTCTGATACCACTTAATACCGCTTGGATCAATTTGCAATTCAATGGAAGTTAAAAAAAAGACGAACAATTTCTTGTGCAAGAAGGAAGATAACTTTCATTTAAAACTTGGATGCCTCTCCTCGTTACAATTCATGACTATTTATAGGTAAGTCAAGGGTATCATGAAAAGACAAAAGAAAATGAAAAGTCAAGAGCTACCTTGATATAGATAACTTATATAATAAAAGACAAAAAATGAAAGGTCAAGAATGGTAACTCATACAATAAAAGACATTAAAGCCAAAATCAAATTCTCTTAAAAAATTTGAAAGGTCAAAAGACACATGCCTCTTAAAACACCAATAACTTTCCAATCATAAATCTGATTTTAATGTTCTTGAGCTTGTTGGAAAGAAGAGAAAAAGACCTATAACTTTTATTTTAATAACTTTTTCAAATTCGATCATTTAATATTCTGAAAATGACATGCAAATTGTATGACGTTTATGCACCTACATCATATCTCAAACTAGTTTGACCCGCTCTGGCCTCATAATTCGCTTCAAACTGAATACTGCATGTACCCCGCACGAGAGGAAAATTTGGAATCCAAAACCCCTCCAACTAGTTCAATCTAGGATCCCCGTAGGGGATCCGAAACCTTTGCAAAGTTGCAATTAGTTCACGTGACCGAAAAATTGAAAGAGGCCAACTACAGATTTGAAGGGGGAGTATGAAAATAAAAGGGAGAGGGAGTCCAAACCCCATCCGAGCACCAAGAACCGGCATCCTATTACTACAATAAACACCTTCTGCAGCACAGTTTGTTATCCTCGGGGTACGAATGCCTTGTCGCTAGAAGAACTGAGCAATATCAGAATCGTGAAACAAGCCAAAACGCCGGAGGGGAGGGGGAGGGTATCCTGCAACAAAATGACAAGTACAAAATGGATTCTAACGTTGCATCTCTATTGAAGTTGCTGAAATACTGGTAACAAAAGTCAGAAGCTTAATCTAAATTGGAATGTTCCTCCTCTATACCAACCATCCCGTGTTAATCATGAACAAAAAGAATCTCAAAATACCGAATGTCAAAACCTTTTCAAAATCAAGAAAAACCCATCTCCATATTAAAATAATGACCATTCAAAAAGGACAAAGCAAGCATGGACTCAAGCTAATGGTCCAGGCTACAATTGTTTTAACCTGAACATTATTCGATAAAATAATAGCAAACCACATTATGTTCTACCGTTTACTCAGCACACAACACATGAGAAGACTCACAGATCATCAGCCACTGAAACTGAAGCCATGCATGACTGGCAAAAGAAACTCAGAGTGCTCCCTCGCTCTGGATTCGCCGTATAGGATTACTAGGTTGCAAGCTTAACAGTTTCCTATCAATAATGGGGAGATGATCAGTTGGCTTGAATCCCAAGGGTGGTACGTGCCCGTTCCGGCTCTTGGATGGCTTTGAAGGGTAACCTGATCGACCATGGCTTGTTGATGACTTGTGAAGGGCTGCACCAAGATATCCCCTTCGTGAGCTTTTATGTTCTGTTCTCATGCTGCGATCAAACTGATGAGAGGAAAGAGATCGAGTTGGACGATCCGCGATTTCTTTTGCACCACTTGCTTTTATTGTCTGCTTGTTGTAGAAAACAAGATGAGGGAGAAGACTTAATAAATATTTCTTCAGCTGCTCATCCCCAACATTTTTTTGGGCAGGATTCCCTTCCAAATTTATTGCTTGCAAGGAACCATAATTAGCTGCCAGTTGACCTAGACCTTTTGAAGTAGAGATTTTATTGGAATGCAAGTCAAGAACATTCAATTTGAGAAGGCGGTGGAGGCCTTCAACCTCACTGATCTTGTTACCAGCCAAGTATAGCTCTTTCAAAGAAGAACACGAGGCCAGACCTTCAAAAAGTTTAAGATATGTCTGTCAGACGGGGGAAGAAACAGTTTTAAGGTCTAACTCATTTCCTCTCTCCATTTTTTCCCTTTCAAATGATGGTAAAAGAACTAGGCAATAATGCCACAAGCGGGACTTCACTTTTGAATCGGAAAAAAAGACTGTGGTGCAGCAGGATTACAAAGATTAAGTGGTAGCATATATCTTAAGTACCATATGAGATATATTATAGCATGATAGTCAACATCAATTTTGGATGGACATTTTCCAGCATTCAGCATCTTTTTTTTCTAAATCATGGATTGGATCCTAAGTTGATGCAGGAGATTTTAACCATGGTAACAAATTTCATCCATGGATAAACACATGTTAGGCTGATGACACAATGGATTAAAACTTAAATATGACAGCCTTAGCCTCCATCTTATCACCAAAACCGAAAAAGTAAAGAAATCATGGGAATGGATGCCAACAAGAAAATTTTCACCCATGTCAAGCAGGGATGACCACCAAGCCTCCTTACAACTGTTGAGAAGGCTTTTTTATCAGTCTATGGCACTTCACTGAAGCTGAAATCCTTAGAATTCAACCTATATTGTTTTGTTTTTAAGTTTGTAGACCATGCTTCTTCCACATTAACGTTTATGAACCATCATTCACCACATCCTAATGTTGCTCATGGGGGAAAAACAGAATTCTTTCTTTCAATTTACCTACTTAAAATAATATATTTTCTGGACGGATTAATAATTTGCACAGAGACAAGTGGATGAATATAAAATTTTTCGCTTGCTAATGGGCATTACACTCTGCCTCTCATCCATGTCCACATAATAATACATAATATCATACCATAATTTCACAGATTCTAAGATCAATTTTCTTTAATTACTCAATTTTAGAGTTTGGCATACAATATAAAAGCAGCTTTTCACTACAGAACTCATAAAATATATGTTATTCCAATTGGGAGTGAAACAACTTTTAATGATGAACTGAACCTAGTCTATAACTATTCTAGAAGTGACATTCCAGTATTACATGGATCTGTATGCTGGTTGATATACAAAAGATGGCAATGGCTGTGAAACACTCCAATGCACACCAAATATGTAAAAGGATTTTTTGCACGTATACCCTCCAAGATATATAAAATTGTATGAATACCCTTGTAAAATTGTTATTAGCATATATACCCTCATAAAGTACTTATTTTGCATGTATACCATTTTTTTAGATTTTTTTTTAATATATGTACTCATACTATCTAATGCCATTAACAAAATAAATGATTTAAAATTGAAATGACTGAAATACCCTTATGGATAGTCATGCAAAAATTATATGGATATACATTTAAATAGCAACTTTGCCAGAATATTCATGCAATTACGCATATTTATGAGAGTATACATTCAAAAATAATCCAATAAAAAATAATCAAAATTCAGTAAAGATAATTCATTAATAAAAAATGATAACAAAATAGTTTAAATTATGTTAATATCAACTTTTATAAAATAAATGATATTGTTTTTACAAAATTCTCGCCTAAAAAACAAACAACTCAACATTCATAAATCACTAAAAAAATATTTTACTAATCTAAGCATCTATAATTAATTTAAATTCGATATGCTTTAATCTTTTAAAAAGGATGAAAAAAATGTAGATGTCATAGATTCAATAATGATAATTATATCAAAATCAAATGGAGAATAGCATTACCAAAATGATCGCCTAATATTCCAATTTTGACCGAGTCAAGATCTTAAAAAAGAAAATTGACAATGTGACTCGATCTTTTTTTGACTTGTCAATCCAAATGAATCATAAAGCCTTGGCAAATTTCAGCCGAGTTTTATTTTTTTTAATAAATTTTTTGAATGAGAAATTGCATGAATACCCTGATAAAGTTACTATTTGCGTGTATACGTTTATAACTTTTTTTTGCATATCGACCTATAAAGGTATGTCAGTCATTTCAATTTTCAGCTGTTTATTTTTTAACGATGTTAAATGGTACAGGTATATTTGCAAAAAAAAAATAAAAGGATATACATGCAACTAGTAATTTTACAAGGGTATTAATGCAATTTCGTATATTTAGGAGGGTATATATGCAAAAAAACCCTATGTAAAATGGAATAGTATTTTGTACATTTGGATTTTTAGATTAATTAATTCAATTAATATTATCAATAAAATAATGGATGCTAACATCCACAACTTCCACATACGAGCTCTATTTCCTACTTTCAAAACAAATGATTCAAAGTGCAACTACAGGTCCAATGTATAAAATACAAAGTGCAAATGGGCTATGGATTCCAGCAGAAACATGAAACACACTAGATGCATGCTCATAGCTAAAGCAAAGAAAGCCAACAGATACCAGAGATAAAATATTACTGACACCTATAAGCACAAAGGAAAATTATAAAGATTGTTGACATACCATGACCAATCCTACATATTTTGTTGTAGCTCAGGTCCAATACACGAAGGCGTGTCAGTTCTCGAAGGCCTTCAATGGTTGAGATGTTGTTTTTTGATAGATTTAGCATGTGAAGACCTTTTGGAAGAGCTCCTGCAGTTATCCGCACTGGACACGAGGCAGTGAAAAATTACTGAATCAGAAATATATAAAAGAATCATATGTAAAAACCAAAAGTATCAAGAGTAAACCGAAATGAAAGAGCAAACATAAGGAAGCACTTGCAGAAAAGGAACCGTAATAGATACCCATGAATTTTATTTTGTAACATAAAAAATAATGGATACCTATAGCATTGCCTGACAAATTAAGCACCCTTAAACCAACAAATGTGCTCAGAATTGGGATTGCCACCAACCCAAGATTTGCCATCTGTGCTGACGAAGATGCAGCATTCAAGGTTGAGATGTATTTGTAAGCCACTTCCATGCCAAGACTACTTCTAGCGTCAAGCCTTTTAGCAGCAGCACCACCTACCACTTGGGGATCTTCCTTAGAAGCAGAACTTGAACATTCTCCAAGTTCTTCCACAATTTTATCAGCTTGAATATCAATTTGGCTGATCCAGTCCTCAATTCGCCTAATATTGAATTCTTTGCAGGTCAGTTCAACACAGTTTTGAATAGATCCTTTTTGAAGTTCTTTCCCAGTCTCTGCACCAGCTATTTCAGGTTCCCTCCTGTCAATTTCCTCACCATTGTAGTTGGGATAATCGCCCCCATCAACTGACTGATTGTCATGTTTAAGATTTTGAGACCAATAATTATCATCTCTGTCATGGCCTGCCACCTCATCAAAGCCACCACTTGTGTTGGAGCAAAGACACTCTTCCACTGAATCCACATAGTGAGGTGAACCTTTTCCATTAGTAGACTGATTGCCATGCTTAGACTTTTCACTCATATACATTCCATCTCTTTCCAGATCTTCCACTTCATTATTACCACTTGTGTTAGAGAAATGAGACCCTTCCCTTAAATCTGCATGGCAAATCAAACCCTGTCCACTCACATCAGATGCTCGCGACATGGACTTACAACTGTGCAAAGCCACTTCAGAATGAATTGCTTCTTCACCATCTAAAATCTCAACCCTCCTACCACTTACAGAAGAGAAATTCTCAAAAGATCTGGATCGTCCCATCATCAATTCAGAATTCAGAGAACCACCAGTGGACTTTGCATCATTCACCCCAAGATTAGTTACAGAATGCGATCTTGCAAGCACAGGATGGATATCCAATGCAAAATGTTCAGAGTCAACATGGTCAGCAGATTCACCAACATCATCATGCTGCTCTCCATCAGATTGTTCCAGAATTGCAATAGAGAAGAGGGATTCATGATGCACCGGGTCAGCAAATGAATTAAAAGATTCGGCAATGCCATTTTTCTGACGCTGGCCAATTTTATTGGAGGAACTACCAAATTGCTTCATTTTGTTGTCATTGGAGCGAAGTCTCTGATCAACCTCATCATCCTCAGTGAGATCATCACAAGGGAAGCCTCTATTCTTATCTAATACATTTCCAAGAGATTGACTTTTTCTGAGGCATGCTATCTGAGGAATTCCTTTACCATCCTCAGGACAAGAATAATCATTTAAATCTTCTGATTTCCAGCAAGCTTCATGAGAAGATGGACTAGCGACTTGCTCCACACTGATGTTTGAAAGATTATTGTCATCCATCTTTGGATTTGAACTTGCAGACCCTGCAGGAAAATTTATTGGTTGATCTTGAGAAAGAATTTGATGAGTGAAATGCATTGCTCCACCAGCATGTTGTACAATTTTCTGCAAGGAAACATTTTGGTGTTTCAACGCCAAGATCCACACCTTGTCATCATGAAATCCAAAAAAATATTGCAATTCAGAACAAAAGTCTTTTATGTACCTTTGATTTGTTGTAATGGATAGGAGTGGAGAAGCAGGAAAACCTAACCATTGAAGTGGAATGAAGGAGCAAAGTTTCAAATGCTCATTAAGCACAACGCTGAGAAGTTACGCGTCAAACTAAGGAGGTTACTCCACTTGGATACCAAGGGAATATTGAACTTGAGCAGTTGAAGTAAAGAGTTGTACAAATGGCTATTAGAAGAATGGAGCTACTCTACCATGCATAGTGAATCTCAGTCACTGCTGACATTAGCCATAATCAAGAGAGAGGCCCTCCAAGACACGGCATATTCTCCAAATATAAGATGACGTTGATTCCCACAACAAGCATAAAGTGATCAGCCTATCATAATGACCCCACACCCACTTAGAGGTGCGAGAAGGGAAAGACCTTTTTACAGCGGCCAGAGTGAAACAAAAGCTTTATTGACTAAAAGATCCAGCTCCAAACACATAGATCAGGTGCAACCCTGCTAAAAAAATGAAAATCATGCGAATGAGAAGACAGCCAATTGGACTAGAAAATAATAATGGGTACAGAATCAATTTTACTATAAGAACAACTATCGTATCATTCAGAATCAAATCATTCAAAAGAATGCTGTGAATTCTTGAAACAGAAAAGGTAGTACTCAATAGGCAGTCATTAAGATACTGGAACTGAAGTTTCAATAAAAAATTAAACCACTGATACAAGCGTACAGAGTACAAGCATGTGTTGAATGGGTGAACGCACAAACTAGGATAGATGGGAGATGCTTTATTATTGCATTTTAACCATGAAAAAAAGAACAATATAAGCAAAGGAACTCAAATGAACAAGGTGAAACTACCATGCTTGGTGCTCAAAAAATACAAAGACAAGTACTGTGCGGAGAAAAAAAAGGAAAAAAAACAGCAAGCATAACACCATATCCCTCTCCTTACTGTATTGGAACATTCTGCCTGTAAGTCTCCATCCTCTTGTATGATATCTTGGACACCACATATATGTTCCATGTGGTATCTCTAAGTCTGAACTCACATTGAGTATCTTTCCTGTATTTTAGTCACATAGTCAATTCTCCAAACATTTTCACCATGTCCCAGAGTAGTGCTCGCCCCTTCTTCATACCCTCAGTTACATATATAGCATCTGCAATCATCGAGTTTACCCTTGATTATAGGAGATTTATTCATTTAAAGGACTTCGGCATATAGCATGCCATTGAGTCTACCCTTGATTATCAGAGATTTATTCATTCAGGGAGAGTGCAAGCTGCAAAGAGACAATAGATTCAAGGTGGAGGACTACCATAACATAAACTCTTGCCACATGGCAACTTCTTTTTTCCCCAGCGACTGTTATCCCAAACATTTTTTTCAAATGTTTCATAGTGAACTAAAAGCAACAGATATGCCATGAAGGATCAGAAATAATTAGTCCAGAATACACAATGTTGAGTAGACTCCAATATGCCAAAGAAGTAGTTAAAGCTTCAAGAAAGGAGGTACTCAAGAGATGCATGAAAAAGATTAAGGACTAGGAATCGATGCAGCGGTTATTAAAGAAAGAAGTAAAAGCTTTAAACAATTATAAAACTCTATGCTGTGCTATGGATGAAGGTAATTTGAATTTCCCATTAGAATTAAGTGAAAATTATGGAAACAGGTTAACCAAAAGCCTGAAGAACAAGACTTAGCTAAACCAGAATGAGTTCAGAACATTCTGCAAGATTGTTTGATAAAGTGCTTACAATCCTTTTTATAGAATCACATCACTAGCCGCTATTGCTGCTTTAGTTTTGTATAAAAGAAGGCAAGAAAATTTGAGACTATAGGCCATTAATTTGCTTTATTTATACACGAGTTAATTAGCAAAGCGTTGGTCAAGATAATCGAAGAAAGGCTAGATGATCTAATGTTTGAAAGAACCAAAATCTGTTCATAAAATGGAGCCACATGAATAGAATTTCTGACAGCATAAATGCCAAGTGTGAGTGCTTGTGGCAAGTCAATGTTAAAAGAAATTCCAAAGCCATGTTGATAGTATCATGTCATCTAGTTATTCCATTCCTTTCGCCTCCCCAGAAAGTGTTCTGTTGAATACAGTGATGGAGAAAAGCAACGTTAACCTATTCTCCTTTTTTAAAGACATTAATGTTAGAGATCTCCAGTGGTTTAGGCAATCAATGGGACAGGTAGACTTTAATGTCTGAAACAGGTCAAATCAGAGAAACATATTTATCACATAAATCACACCCTTTCATTTCAGATGAAGTGTGTCCACATCATATGTTCCAGTGGAACTATTTGCAAGTAAATCAACAGGAAAGGTGGACTTAATGTTTGACAAAAGGTCAAGTCAGCAAAACATGTTCTGAGGATAACCTTTTCGGTGTGTCTATGGGATGACTCAAGGTGATAGATAATATGAAACCAAGACAAAAAAACTTATATTGGGTAGTAGAGGGTTGGGATGAATGGTCCATGTAAAGCAAAATTACATTTCTAGATTAGGTATCAAATGAGAGGTAACATGAAAAGAATCAAGTAAAAGAGAACATCATAGTAAACTCGATCTTGACACATGGAAGAAGCATAGGTGGTTTCAATTAAAATTGAGATCATGTTATGCACAAAGGAGAGAGAGAGAAGCATGGATAGATCTGATTTATATCTGATTACATCTTAAGAATTATAGATTTAAAATAACGCATGTCCTATTCCATGCTAAGAGGAAGGACAACATTATAATAGAATGGAGTGTATTTACCAGATATAACAAAATTTTTCATTCTTCTCTGGGACTCTTAACAAATCACACCACAGTTTGAGCAGTCCTACCCCATCTACCTATCTATATCAAAATTATTTGTTATTTAATCATTATCAGCAGTAAGAGAGAAATCTTATGCGACGTGGCAGGATCATCCTCCAAAGAACCATTGCGATTAGTTGCTCTCTTTTCCTCCTCTCCTCCATGCACTGTCTATGCTTCCTTCTCACATGATGGCATGCAAAGTTTACTTAATGCAAGTACCTCCCTAAAGTTTCCATTATATAGTAAGAGATAGTAAGAAGCATGTATTTGTATGTGGTGCAGAAGTATAAATGTCGATAGGATACTGCTCAAGTGAGAAATCTTATAAACAGCTGCGACATACTGCTCAAGTGAGCAATCTTATAAATAGCTGCGACATACTGCTCAAGTGAGCAATCTTATAAACAGCTGCAAGAAGGGAAAAAATGTAGGCCCAAAAACCAGCTTTTCCATGTCTGTTGCTTTGTTGCATTTCATTAAATTCACAGAAACTACATTGCAGGCATATGTGCTTTGCAGTGGGAGGGTGGGTGAGCATATTGGAGAAATTTGAAAATATAAATTTTTGGGTGTACATGTTGGAGAATATCTCCAAACCCTCTCACAATAGAGTTACAACAGAAGAACTTAATCTATAATTGTTTTGTACATTAAGGCATAAAAAAATCTAAACAACATAAAGTTAGGAGATGGGATAACCTGTACTAAAAATCTTCTAAGTTGGAAAAGGAAAGAGTGAACTATTTAGGTTACATTAAAATGTAGCCAAGAGGGAAATTAACGCCACAGGCTTTTATGCATCTTAATGTCTCTAACTCTAACTTGATATGTAATGTATTTAACATGTATAATCCTATTTCCAACAGCAGGCTTTTATGAACTTTGAAGTTCCACAAGTAGATAAAAACATTTAAAGTTTAGACTTTGGTGGGTTGACATCAAATGCAATGTGGCGGAGATTTTAAGTATAAAAGAACAAGACAATCCTCCCACACAAGCATTTGCACCAGTGATACAATTTTAAGAAAATTACTGAAAAAAATATTCTACAGAAGCCATATTTTCGAAAATAATAATCTATTTGCAAAAGATGTTCTACAATATTGATATTTTGTTTATTGTATCTTTGTTCTGTCTAACCTCCTTTTCTTATTTATCATCTTGATAAGGTTTTTTTCACCTCCATACCTCTGCAATCTCACTCCTAAACACGGGATAATCAGACGAGTGAAATTTTTGTTCCTCTCTTCATATAAAACGAAAAGAGAAAAAGAGCAAATGGAACACCAGCCAAGTAAAGGCAATAAATAGAAAGATGTTTTGCAAGATTTCAAACAATTGTAAATACATGGAAATTATAATGTTTTCTAAGAACAAGGATCTTTTTGCCATTTTTTTCATTAGCAACCAAACCCCTAAGAAGTTTTGATAGAGAAGAAAACAAGTTATTCCCTCAAAAGATCACAAAGAGGAAAAACAACGTCAAGTTTCCAATGGCAGGGTGTACCAAAACCATCCTTGACTTGAGAAAAGTGTTTGCGATACCTAATAAAACCTTCCGACCAATAAATTACCAACAAAAAAAACATGTATTGACTTAAAATCAAGACAGATCTCGATCGAAAAAATCTCTCGAATTTATCAATGAAATTCTGCGTTAGCATATATTATACAATATAAAAATCTCTTGAATTTATCAAATTTATAAGAAATCCTCCATCTAACAAAAAGCCGAAGCCTTGCACAATCAAATTCCCTAGAGGTGATCAATCAATTTAAAAGACAACGACCGATGACCCACAGAATGAACCTCTCTGTCTCTCTCTCCCTCCTTCTCTCTCTTGATAAAGCCCTTTATTATGATAAAAAGAACCCATCAAGAAATAGATCAAGAAACCGAAAAGCGAATGTTAGCCAAGAATCAAGCCCTAAAATCCAACGGAAAAGAGGACAAGAAAGCAAACCTTCTCTCCGCCAGATTGGGTCGGAGACTCTCCAAGCCGCGATTTCCTTCAGGATCACCCTCTTCCAGAGAATTATTAATTATTACTGATAAAGGGAAGGAGGGGAAAAGAGTGGCGGAGAGAAAGAGAGAGAGAGAGGAGAGAGGATCCTGCACGAGACGAGAGGTTAAGGTGCGAACAAAGCCTGAGGCGGCGAAGGGCGACCCGTGGGGCTATTTACAGGAGGCGTTATCTCGTTGGCGTGGGCACGTTCAACGCCAAACCCTAACCACAGAATGGGGTGTGCAAATGGGTTGGGTCTAATTTTGAACCCAACCCAATAGAAAATCAGGTTGGATTGAGCCGGATCCACCATTACAATTTTTGATCCAATAAGCCATTAAGATCAGGTCGAGTCTATATATAGCCCGATTTCGGTCAACCCATCCATAGCTTCAGAACTTGTTTGCACCTTCGCGAGCTGTAGCCTGCGGGTCTCAATAAGTTCATAGATTCGAATCGGGTCGGGGCGGATAGTAGGATTGAAAACCCAAAATTACCCAAATTTCAAATGAGTCGGATCAGGTTGGGTCTAAATTCAATATAACCAAATCGATCTAAAAAATGGAACGGCTGCAATTTTAGGACCCGATCTCGTCCCACGGATCCTCCAAAACAGGTCGGGTCGGATCTAAGTGGGTCGAGTCGGGTCATAGGTCAATCCGACCCATTTGCAGCCTTACCACAAAGGGACTTCAGAGTTTAAAAACGCCGAACCACCGAATCTGTTATCTTTTCTCTAATTCTTTTTATTTTTATTGATCCTATTATTTATTTTTGAGATAATAATTGGTGTTTAATTTTGAGCATGATGGTGGGAAAGACCCGCCACACTTGAAAATTGAAATCCAAAAGATTGGCTGAACATGGTAAATTACACTATTATGGTGTTGTAGCTCCAAAAGAGTTTACTTTATGAACATGTTTTAAAAGGTCTATACTAAATTTTTTTGGAAAGCTGACCATAACAACATGTCAGGCTGGTTAATTTGCTAAAATTGTCATTCATTTTCTAACCTTTGTTAATATCTTCTTTTGAGTAAAAGTTGTTAGAAATAATTATTGCCTAAAAATTGCTATATCATTATTTTATAAAAAAATAATTTACTAAAATAAATTTAGAAGATTGAAAAAAAGCTTGTCTAGATCGAGGAGTATGATATATACTATCCTAAGAACGCGATTCGCCCTTTATGTGCAGATTTATGGTGATCTCATTCCCAAAGTACAATAACCCAGCTCAGCCCGATCCTCTTCTAATAAGCACAATCGCTAGGAAGGTTGGACCTGACCGACTCCTTCGTGTGCCCAAAAGAAGAAAAGATAAAAAGTAAAAAAGATAGAACTAAAAAGTTGAAGAGTGGAAGAACTCTATTTGTGGAAGAAACTTTCAGGAGACAGAGTACCAGTGAGAAAGAGAGAGAGATTTGATTTGGATTAAGATTAATCTCGAAGGAGTCTATTATAGACTCCATCCAAAGACCGAGAGACTTGATGGTTTCGAAAATTTTAGAAATTAACGTTCTCTTATGAAGAGTCACAACTCTTCTGAAACAGGCATCTCACAAAAAGGTATTTTAAACCATTTAAAACAACTAAAGTTTAGGGGATAGGATAATTTAAATCTTTTTTTTAATTAAAACTTCAACAATCCCTGCAAAAGATTTAAATTTTTGAAAATCATAAAGTAAGGTGTCTCATGGACTTGAGCCTCACTTAGTATTGATAATATCTATCTAAAGAAGCTATAGTGGATTAGACCTTAAACTAGATTCTTTGACTGAGACTTCTACTTATCACACACACAGTATAGATCAATTGGGTCTTTATGCGGTCAGCGTTATTTATAGGCATCGCACTTAGTACATTCATTTTCTATGAGAAGTTTATTACGGTTAGCCCAAACTCCTAGTTGCAGCCTATATGACATTGTGACCTAATATCCTATAGATTTTCTATTTCAGACTTATTAAAAATATAACTCAACAGTTTTAATATATATTTTTGTCACTAATAAGAGCACGCATCATAGGGATGAAAGAAAATATACTCCAAAAAATGTGCCCTGACACGATCACTCAATCAGTTTCGTTTCTACTATATTGAACCTCCTTCATGGGTCTCCCATCACAAAGGTTGGGTATTTATTGTCGGTGACCAAATAGTAGGCTTAAGCCCCATCCCCCTCGATGATTCTAGACAAATCCTTGGTTAGATGATCTGCCAAATTTTCCTCACACTTAACAAATTTTAAGAAAATGATATTAGTTTTTTTAATTGTCTTACAAATTTATGACGAATTTGGATATATCAATTCATCTTTTTGTCAGTACTTTTTTTTTTGGGTTAAAACGGCAAATTATATAGCTCTAAAATGAGTACATCCTGCCAGATCATGAAAAAGTAAAGAGTACAAAGTGCAAGGAATATCTCCTATAGATGTCCAAAGAAACTCCCCAAAATGCCGGACGACGAAGAAGGCGACCCAGTCTACTACCCTGTTCGCCTCTCGAAATACGTGTGCAGCCTGGAAGCCACCAACTCCTCAGCCAGTCTCCAAGTCTCTCTAATGAGGGGATGGTCATCCCCATATCTATCCACACCTCGGATCCAGTCTACCACCATAGAGGAGTCCCCCTCAAGAAGCACCTACTCAGTATCGAGGTCCTCGCAAATGACAACCCCTCCCATGCAGCTTGAAGCTCTGCCCCAACAACTGTAAGTCCCATCGTGCGCTGACCCCCTGCTGCCACCAACCTGCCCCAGGAGTCTTTGATGACAAATCCAACCCCTCCAGATACACCATCCACTGATATGCTTCCGTCGAAATTCACTTTGAGATGACTAAAGGGTGGGGGCACCCAAGAAACGAGGGCGAACCTGGGCGCTATGACAGCGGATAAAGTGCCCCAAATGTCCCTAGCCATCTCACCAGTGAATAACACAGAGGCTGCAGAACCTTCCCGGACTGTAATATAGCTCTGTCAACCACCATCTTCAGTGATATCCTCCTGCCCTCAAAGATGACAGCATTCCTATCCAACCAAATATGGTAAGCCAGGTATGCTCTGAAGATGCCCTCCTCTTAAGATCTGGGGCTCCGCATGGATGCTCTCAATAAAAGAATCAGGGCCTATGCCGACTCCACCAACTGGGGCAAGGGAACCGATTGTTAGGATCCCTCGCATGCCGCAGAAAAATTCTGAACGCAGCAGAAGGCATGCGCGAGATCTCGTTCATCGCATTAACTTAATTTAAAACCGTCATTCGTAGATAGATTAGAATTAAAAACTTTTTAAACTATTAGGAAGATCAGATCTTTACCTTGTGCGGGTAGATGATCACCGCAAACTGATAATCGTGGTTTTGGATGAAGGGTCACTTGAAGCCGCACACACGTCCAGCCTCTACGGGTATCCACACGAGGTAGAGGACTGATCGAAGCCTTTGAATCTCCCCGGAGTACTAGCTCCCTTGCAGAGAAGACTTTTGATGGTTGATCACCTCCCTTTGAATCAACTCTTGAATGCCTAAGGGAGGAGGAAGAAGAAGGATGGTTCTATGAAGAAGAACAAAAAGGCCCTTTGCAGCCTTTTGTTTTCTTTTGTGTTGGAACCAAAGAAAAGGAGGAAAGGGAGGGCCACGCTAAGACTTTTTCCCTTCTTTTCTTTTCCGGCTGAAAGGAGGAATGAAGAGGGGCTTTGCTGCTGTGATAGCCAAGGGAGAAAAGATGAGAGGAGGGGTCATACGCCCTCCTCTTTTGAAGCCCTAGCGGATAGAGATGAGCTCCTAAATTTTAGGAGCTCATCCTTATCCCTTTTTTTTAAAGAGAGGAGGGGCATATGCCCCTCCTTTCCTCTTCACGTAAGCAAAGGAGGGGCATACGCCCCTCCCTCTTATTCCCTCCAATCCCACGCCCCACTTAATCATATTAAGTTGGGGGGGGGGGGGGGTGTAGCCACATAGATGGGAGCCCAATCCTTTTCTAAAAGGGATTAGGTGAACTCAATCTATCTTTCATCCTAATCTAATTAGGATTTAATTGAACCATGACTCAATTAAACTCTTCAATCCTAATCCAATTAAAAGTCATTAGATTAATTAGATTAAATTAATTTGGACTTAAGAAATTCTAATCTAATTAGGACTTATTAAAATTTCAGTCTTAATCCAATTAGGACTCTAGAAACCTACTCCAAGTAGGACTCTAATTTAATTTGGAATCCTAATCCAATTAGAACTCTAGAATCCTACTCCAAGTAGGACTCGTATTTAATATGATCAAGTCCAATTGATTAAATTCAATTAATTAAATTAAATTACAATCCAATTGTAATTATTCCTTCTTCAACTCACTAACTCTTAGCGGGTTAACCAATTATCAATCAAAATTGGATATTTGTGATTCCTAATCACAATTCAACCATCCGATCGGTCATTACCTCTAATGTGTGTGACCCCATAGGTTCTATTCTATCTGGTAGTGAGATATACTGCGATCTCTATCACAATATCATTGAAAACTCCTTTCAATGGGTTGAAATAATTTCAACTCAACTCACTAAGGATCATCGACCATCACGATAGTCCCTGTGAGTCTCACCATCCATCAGTGACACCTAGCAGCATGTAGTGGCTACCCAGCGAAATGGAATGATGAACTTCTAGGTGCAGTTATCGTATGATACAGTCCTTCTATCATGAATCTCTACAGAACGGAGGTCATGGATAACTCGTCAAACCCCATCGTCTGTCATATGTCAAGATTTATTTGACTTAAGTTCGAAAGTGGAAAAATCTTTCTCCACTGTACGTACTGCCCCGACCGAGGTCCTACGAACTCAGTTTTACAAATCATATAGGATCACTCCTTATCTACCAAGATCGATAGATTCCTTATAGATGCAAATCCTACTCCTACAGTGAACCTACTGCAGCCAATCTACACAACAAGGACCCATATGTCTAGAGACCATTTATACGTGCAGTCAATCTACAGCAACCTCACTGTGAATAGCCGAAGCACCATAGGCCATAAATGGACCTTCGCAACTTGCAGACCTTATGATCTCTATCACTGGAAGTGAAACCCAAAGGCTGCTCTATATAGATATCTTCATCAAGATATCCATTCAGAAAAGTAGTTTTCACATCCATCTACCATATTTCATAATCATGAAATGCTGCAATGGCAAGCAATGTTCGAATGGATTTCAGCATGGCTCCAGGTGCAAAAGTCTCCTGATAGTCAATGCCTTCGCGTTGACTATATCCTTTCGCCACTAGCCTTGCCTTATAGGTCTCTACTTTTCTATCCAAATCTATCTTTCTTTTGTAGATTCATTTACAACCAATAGGTACAATACCTTCTGGTGGATCCACTAAGGTCCAGACCTGGTTGGAATACATGGAGTCTATCTCTGACTTCATAGCTTCGAGCCATTTCTCAGAATCGATATCTGATATCGCCTCGTTGTCAGTATTGGGATCCTGTACATGTTTCCTATCTCCCATGAGGAACATTTCCTCGGTGTCCTCTATTAGCATACCAAAGTATTTATTAGGAGGATGGGAGACCCTACTAGATCTACAAGGTGGAGAAGGCACTACGTGTACTGACTCTATATGAATAGGTTCTATAGGATCCATAACTCGTTACTTTTCAGAGATTTTCTCTTCAAGCTCAATTTTTCTCTCACTGCCTCTATCAAGGATAAATTGTTTTTTTAAGAAGATGGCATACCGGCTCATAAACACATTGTGATTCTCTGAGACGTAAAAAATATATCCTAAGGACTCCTTAGGATATCCTATAAAACGAGCACATATGGTCCTAGCCTCTAACTTGTCCGCTTGCGGTCGCTTGACATGGGCCGGACATCCCCAAATCTTGAGATGACCAAGACTCGGCTTCTTACCATGCCATATCTCATACGGTGTGGTAGGAACGGATTTAGAGGGAACTCTATTCAATAAATAAATCGCGGATAATAAGGCATCTCCCCAAAGAAACATAGGTAGATCAGTGAAGCTCATCATGGATCGGACCATATCCAATAGAGTCCGATTCCTCCTCTCTGACACCCCATTGAGTTGAGCTGTATCCGGAGAAGTCCATTGTGAGACTATGCCATTCTTCTTGAGATAGTTTCGAAATTCCCCACTAAGGTATTCTCCTCCTCGATCTGATCGAATAGCCTTGAGGGATTTTACAGTTTATTTTTCTACTTCATTTCTAAATTCTTAAACTTTTCAAAAGATTCAAATTTGTGTTTCATAAGATACACATACCTATATCGTGAAAAATCATCAGTAAAGATAATGAAATACGAATAATGCCCCCTAGCTAGCACATCGAATGGGACACACACATTAGTATGAACCAGGATAAGTATCTCAGTGGTCCTCTTCCCATGTCCTATAAAGGGTAATCTAGCCATTTTTTCTTGAAGACAAGACTCGCAAACTGGATATGACTTGAAAATCAATGAGCCTAGAAGCCCATCTTTCTCCAATTTGTTCATCCTGTCCTCTCCAATATGGCCAAGCCTGAGGTGCCACAAATACTTTTGGTTTATCTCATCTCTAAACCTTTTGGATCCTATGTCACTCACTACTTGCTCAGACACATTCACAGACACATCGACATGTAAGTGATAGAGACTATCAATTATGAAACCACGTGCAACTAATTTATTTTCGAAATAAATAGAACAACAGTCTTTGTCAAATGTAAAAATATGACCATCCTGTGCTAAACTCAAATAGAAATCAAATTTCTGCTAGAAGAAGTAACATAATAACAGTCTCTAAGCAATAAACTAAAACCAGACGATAGTCAAAGAGGATAGGTGCCCACAGCCACAGCAGCAACTCTTGCCCCGTTGCCAATCCGAAGGGTTACTGCACCTTTCGCTAACCTTCTACTTTCCTTTAGACCCTGAATAGTAGTGCACAAGTGAGCACTAGAACCAGAATCTATAACCCAACTAGAAGTAGAAGAAACCGTAAGATTAGTTTCAATTCCGAGCAAGCCTAACATACCTTCTGAAGGTGTGTCTGCTTTTTTGTTCTTTAGGTTCTCAAGATATGAAGGGCAGTTCCTTTTCTAGTGGCCGTCGACGTTGCAGTGGAAACATTTTTCCTTGTCATTAGCATTTTTCTTTTGAACTTTCTTCTTTGGCTTCTTGTCTTTCTTCTACTTCTTCGCAGCCTTATTCTTTTTCCAAGTAGACTTTCTCTTGGAATTAGAAGTCAACTAAGCAGCAAGGACAGTGCCCCTTGAACCTTTCAAGCCCCCCTCAGCAGTTACCAACATATTCAATAGTTCAGTCTTAGTGCATTCAATATTATTCATATGGTAGTTTACTATAAACTGTTCAAATGAATCAGGAAGGGATTGCAGGATCAAATCTACTTACAATTCCTTGTGTATAGTCATACCGAGCTTCTCAAGCTCCTCTAGGTCCTTGATCATAGTCAGACCGTGATCATGGATAGACTGCCCCTTGCGCATCATTGCCTTGAAGAGCCTTTTGGATACTTCAAAATGAGTTGTCCGACTTTGCTCACCATACAACTCTTGCAGGTGTGCCAATATCTTCCTAGCAGTCTTCATATTCTCATGCTGGCATTGGAGTTCATTGGTCATGGATGCCATGATATAGTACCTGACCCTAATGTCATCATCCGTCCACTTTTGATGCGTCCCACGCTGATCATCAGTCAGACGTGCTGGCAACCTAGGGATATCATTTTCGAGTACATAGTCTAGTTTCTCACAACTCAGAACGATTTTTAGGCTTCTAAACCAGTCTTTGTAATTGGTTCTGGTTAGTTGGTTGGTCTCAAAAATACGGATCAAAGGGTTCGAAGCTGACATTGCGATATGTAGAGAGTAAAGATTCTAGTTAGATTTTGTTCTTAAACTCTATTTATTTTAGAAACTTTTAAAATAAATGTACCTTCCACTATTTTCTCGAGTCCCACACACTCTCCTGGTGGAGAAATGAAAATCCTACGCGACTAGAATTTCTAGTGGGTACTGCGATCCCACCGATTTACATGCCGCCTCACCTAACAGTTATTGGTGACATATAAATGGATGAGTGTACAATTCTTGTACAATGCTTCTCAAGCAAATTACAGTGCTACTTGGTCTCTAAGTCATGAAGATATCATCTAACAGTTATTGGTCTCATTCTTTAGTTAAGTCAGACTCACCGTATAACCGCAGAAATAAAGTCGTTATTGGGTCCTTACCTAACAGTTATTGACGCCTAACCCTACCTTTACCCCTACAACATCTCATGTCTATAGAGAGATCCAGCCCTCCAATGCAACTTGCCCATTGTGTCCAGCCGAGATAAATTAACACCAAAAAGACCTTAGCAGCTCTACTACGATGGAAGACCTATGGACTTAATATTGCATAATCATGTCTTAGTGTTTGCAACCTTGAGCTCTTCATAAGAGGTAATCGATCAATTGATTAGGTAAGCAGGTGAGAGGCTCCCCTTACTTGGAGAGTAAGGTCCTAATTAAGTAACCACCTTTAATGCTTTCCTAGACACCAACTAGATCAATTAATCTAATATGACTAGCTCATTGTTGGTTCACTCTTGACTGATTGAGAAGGTTTTGATTTAGATCTCTTTCGATCGACTATCCACATCTCATGAAAATATATATCTATCCGCTATGCATTGACATAAACATAAACATCCAGGCATAATCACAAAAATAAATGTAACTGGTGATGATCATGGATCTAGGATGGGGTCATAGGACAAGCACATGCACGTCAATTGGTTAGATCGTCTTCAACTCTTGACTCGATCTTGATCTCCTAGGTCCAATTATGATCAACTCCTTCATCCATCTTCAATCAACCCTTGATCTTGATCCGCGCAAGTCTTGCTTATAAAGGCATGCATCGATCAACCATCAACGTGCAACACACATCACAGATTATATCCCAGATTAATTTTAAAAAAAGAATAATTACAATCCTTTTTCATGAGACACGCAGGTCTCTAATACATGAATTTAAGATGCTCGTAGGCATCTGAAAATCTAAATTACATGCCATCGCATAACATCACAGAACATCGCAAAATATTTTAGCACATTTAAAAGGGTTCATCCATGATCATCACCATATGCATCTCATGCATAAATATAATTTGCAGATCTGTAATTGAACTGATTCTGTCATCTCATGAGTTGCTGATCATGCAAGATATGATTCTAAATATTTGTAATCATATTATCAAAATAATAGATCATTAATCCAAGAATACAAAAATTAGCATGCAGAAAAATCAGCAACCTAAAATTCTGCATGCAGAAAATTTAAGCAAGCATAATCTTTTAAATTTTAAATCTAATATGCCTTTAATGATTAATCCTAATCTTAATCTACGTAACCATGGCACTAATACCACTTTTGGGATCCCTCGCATGCCGCAGAAAAATTCTGAACGCAACGGAAGGCATGCGCAAGATCTCGTTCATCGCATGAACTTAATTTAAAACCATCGTTCGTAGATAGATTAGAATTAAAAAAATTTTAAACCATTAGGAAGATCATATTTTCACCTTGTATGGGTAGATGATTAACGCAAACTAATGATCGTGGTTTTGGATGAAGTCTCGCTTGAAGCCGCACATACGTCCGGCCTCTACGGCTATCTACACGAGGTAGAGGACCGATCGAAACCTTTGAATCTCCCCGGGGTGCTAGCTCCCTTGTAGAGAAGACTTTTGATGGCTGATCACCTCCCTTTGAATCAACTCTTGAATGCCTAAGGGAGGAGGAAGAAGAAGGATGGTTCTATGAAGAAGAATAAAAAGTAAAAGCCTTTTGTTTTCTTTTATGTTGGATCCAAAGAAAAGGAGGAAAGGGAGGGCCATACCAAGACTTTTTCCCTTCTTTTCTTTTCCGGCTGAAAGAACGAATGAAGAGGGGCTTTGCTGCCGTGATAGCCAAGGGAGATGAGATGAGGGGTCGTACGCCCTCCTCTTTTGAAGCCCTAGCGGATAGGATGAGCTCCTAAATTTTAAGAGCTCATCCTTATTCCTTTTTTTTAAGAGATAAGCGAGGGAGGGGCTTATTCCCTCCAATCCCACTCCCCACTTAATCATATTAAGTGGGGGGGGGGGGGGGGGGTGTAGCCACATAGATGGGAGCCCAATCCTTTTCTAAAAGGAATTAGGTGAACTCAATCTATCTTTCATCCTAATCTAATTAGGATTTAATTGAACCATGACTCAATTGAACTCTTCAATCCTAATCCAATTAGGAGTCATTAGATTAATTAGATTAAATTAATTAAGATTCATACAAATTGAGTTCGTATAGGCATTTTGCACGCAGCTATTGAAATAGCTGCTCTGGCTATAGTTTCTGATACTCCGCCCATTTCATAAAGTATTCGACCCGGTTTAATTTTTAGGAGAACCCGGGTTCTAAAATGGAGTCCCAGAGCTCTTATTCCAAGAACTGGTGATGGTGATATTCCCTTAACTGCAGATTTTCCGGACTCCACCCAAAAAAGAGAAAAAAAAACTAGCTCGGACCGTACCGTTGAGTTTGTTGCCTCCCCCAGCAGGAATTGAAACAGGAAAAAGCCACCGAATTCCATCTTTGGAGGAAAGAAAAGAAAGAGTCTTCCAGATGTCCCCTGACAGTACGCCTGGACCTGACGGGTACGAAGGTAGCTTTTATCAGTCGTGTTGGGGCTCCTCCTCCTCAAAACCCGTCTATGGGGATTTTCACAAATCCGCTTCCTAATCACGAAGCAAAGGGCTCAGGAGGAGGTGACGGACCCAAAACATGTCAAAGACCACACTTGCTAATTAGGACTTATTAAAATTTCAGTCCTAATCTAATTAGAACTCTAGAAATCCTACTTCAAGTAGGACTCTAATTTAATTTGAAATTCTAATACAATTAGGACTCTAGAAATTCTACTCCAAGTAGGACTCGTATTTAATATGATCAAGTCCAATTAATTAAATTAAATTACAATCCAATTGCAATTATTCCATCTTCAACTCACTAACTCTTAGCGGGTTAACCAATTATCAATCAAAATTAATTATTTGTGATTTCTAATCACAATTCAACCATCCAATCGGTCATTACCTCTAATGTGTGTGACCTCATAGGTTCTATTCTATCTGGTAGTGAGATATACTGCGATCTCTATTACAATATCATTGAAAACTCCTTTCAATGGGTTGAAACAATTTTAACTCAACTCACCAGGGATCATCGACCATCAAGATAGTCCCTGTGAGTCTCACCATCCACCAGTGACACCTAGCAATATGTAGTGGCTACCCAGCGAAATGAAATGATGAACCTCTAGGTGCAGTTATCGTATGATACAATCCTTCTATCATAGATCTCTACAGAACGGAGGTCATGGATAACTCGTCAAACCCCATCGTCTGTCATATGTCAAGATTTATTCGACTTAAGTTCGAGAGTGAAAAACTCTTTCTCCACTGTACGTACTGCCCCAGTCGAGGTCTTACGAACTCAGTCTTACAAATCACATAGGATCACTCCTTATCTACTAAGGTCGATAGATTCTTTGTAGGTACATACCCTACTCCTACAGTGAACCTATCGCAGCCAATCTACACAACAAGGATCTATATATCTAGAGACCATGTATACGTGCAATCAAACTACAACAACCTCACTGTGAATAGCCGAAGCACCGCAGGTCAAAGGACCAGTTACACTACTGCAACATCAAGTAAGTTACTGACGAGTGGATAGACATCCAAGTGACTTCTTGTCTTGGTCGCGCTCAGTACCCTTGTTCTCTAACAAGCACCTGCACTATCACTTCAGTGTTTCTACACTATGGACTCAAGTCTCATCCATCCATAAGAAAAGTGATCTGTGCATTGATCTCATCGGATCGATTACCGTTCTCGTGATTATCCATCAATCAGGAGTATTTAAAAATTAATCACCAATGACACATGGCTCAAATTCTCAACTCTTGAGAATATGTATCATCATCTTATTAATTTCTTATACGATTCATAGACATATAAACAATATAAATAAAAATGATGCCCATTTATTATGTAATAATAATAAAGTTATGTACAAAATTATGTTCCAGAATTAATAATGTGTCAGTCAGATTGGCTTCTAGAGCATAAATCTAACAATCTCCCACTTATACTAAAGCCAATCATTCATATATCTAAGTCCCATCTTCTCAAGGTGGGTTTCAGTCTTCTGCTGATTTAGCTGCTTAGTGAACAGGTCCGCCACATTGTCCGCGGAGTCTACTCTCTATACCTCGATATATTTCTTCTCGAAGTAGTCGCGTATGAGGTGAAAGCGCCGCTCTATGTGCTTGGACTTCTGATGAGATCTTGGCTTCTTAGCTAGGACTATGGCGGTATTATTATCGCAGTAGAGTGTTATGACATCCAATGGCATTACATCTAACTCTGCAATGAATTTTTTGAACCAGAATGCTTTCTTTGCAGCTTCAGAGGCGGCGATATATTCAGCTTCCATAGTAGAATCAGCAATGATCGGTTGTTTGAAACTCTTCCAATTTATCGTACAACCATTGCACAAGAACACATGTCCAGATGTAGACTTTTTATCATCAATATCAGTCATGAAGTCTTAATTTGTATATCCTTCTACCTTTAACTTTGATGCTCCTCCAAAGACCAAGAACAAATCTATAGTTCTTCTCAAGTACTTAAGAATGTTTTTCATAGCTGTCCAGTGCTCTTCACCTGGATTCGACTGATATCTGCTAGTGACACTCACAACAAGAGCTATATCAGGTCGTATACACAGCATGGCATACATGAGGCTCTCTATTGCCGAAGCATAAGGGATCTTGCTCATGCGTTGAATCTCTTCAGATGTGTTGGGGCACATCTTCTTGGAGAGATGAATCCCATGCCTAAGGGGTAAAAGATCCCTTTTTGAGTTTTTCATGCTGATCCTCTTCAGTACCTCCTCTATGTACATCTTCTGTGATAGGCCAAGCACCTCTTAGATCTATCTCTATAGACCTTTATCCCCAAAATATAGGATGCTTCCCCAATATTTTTCATGGAGAACTCTTTTGACAACCAGACCTTGATCGAGGTTAGCATGGGAATATTATTCCCAATTAAGATGATGTCGTCCATGTACAATACGAGAAACACGATAGCCTTTGCCACTAAGTGGATACCGCCTCTGCCACTACTCCCCCCACCAGATGAAGTTTCTGAAGAGCTGCTCAATAGTTCTCAGAACCTCCACTAGGATAAGAGAGTTGGAGAGAAAGTAAGTCGGAATCGCCGCAAGTACTGACCGGACCAAAGTGATCCTCTCCATCATCGACAGTGTGTGCCTCTGCCAGCCCTCCAATCTGTACGCTCCAGAAAGGTACAATCCCTACTGCGAAGCCGTTGACCCGAGAGCGGGATCCCCAAGTATGTCAATGTGCCCACCTGCTCTCCCACCCCCAGAATCTCCAAAATAGAATTCTTCGCTGGCAACCTCATTTTCGGACTAAAACATATCGCTGATTTGGACAAATTAACACACTGCCCCGACATTGCACAGTAGTCCAGTAGAATCCTGCAGATGACTTGCGCAGCCTGTCGAGTCGACTGGGACAACAATAAACAATCATCAGCGAAAAGCATATGAGAGATCGGCACAACCCCCTCCGCCGGCCTATAAGCCTCTAACTTCTATGTGGTCACAGCATGTCTAAGATCTCTAGAGAGCGCATCTGCATAAATAATGAAGAGCAAAGGAGAGAGAGGGCGGCCCTGACGCAAACCTCCAGTAGACTCAAAGAAATGGAATGGAGTACCATTCACCAAGATGGTGAAAGAGGGACACCGCGCACAACCCATCACCCAGCTAATCCATATCTCGGGAAACCCAAACCCCTGCAAGGACTGTTGTCAGCACTTTTTTGATTCATAAGATTTTGATAGTCAGATTTTAGGTTTGATATAAATGCAATAAAGAACAATAATATTAATAAAATTAAATAATCACACTAAGAAATATAACAAATAACATAATTTTATAATTTTTACAAGTTTTTCAAAGCAGCAATATGTAGTTTGAGAATAGCTAATAATATGCATAGATTTTAAAGCAACAATAATTTCTACACAGCTTTTAAAATTATAGAAGTTTTCTGCACAAATGTTAAAGATGCAGAAATTTTTGCTCAGAAATTAAAGATTATAAAAAATAGATTGCACAAAATTTAATTCTATAGAAAAATCTGCACTAGTAATTTTTTACGCAGATTTTAAGCTTCAGAAAATTTATGCATTGTTTTCAAAGATGCTAAAAATTCTGCAAAGATTTAAAATATGTAAAAAAAATTTATGTATGTTTTTTAGAGTTGCAGAAATATTTTTGTACAATTTTCAAAGCAATATGACTTTTTTAAAAGCATGTGTTATGAAGAAAACAACCTTCTCACTAAAGTTAAGGCTTTTAAATTTCTATACAATTAAACTAAATCTAATTCTATGCTATCAAATTAAATTTTGGCAAACAAATATATATATATATATATATATATATATATATATATATATATATAAAGCAATTTCTAATACAATCAAGCTCACGTTCTTAGATGGTTGGAAAACTAATTATTTTCTAGAGATTGCTATATCATTATTTTATAAAAGAATAATTTACTAAAATAAATTTAGAAGATTGAAAATGAGCTTGCTTGGATCGAGGTGTGTGATATATACTGCCCTAAGATCGTGATTCGCCCCTATGTGCAGATTTACAGCGATCTCGTCCTCAAGGTATAACAGCCCGGTGTTAGATGTATGCCCTAGAAGCCAATCTGGCAGACACATTATTTTTTCTGGGACATAAATTTGTACTAATTTCTAAATGCTCATGATCAATGGATCATCACGAGGACGGTGATCGATCCGATCAGTGCACAGATCGCTTTCCTTATGGATGGACGAGACTCGAGTCCACAATGTAGGGACACTAAAGTAAGAGTGCAGGTGCTTGTTAGAGAACAAGGGTACTGAGCGTGACCAAGACAAGAAGTCACTTGGATGTCTATCTACTCGTCAGTGACTTACTTGATGTTGCAGTAGTGTGACTGGTCCTTTGACCTGCGGTGCTTCGGCTACTCACAGTGAGGTTATTGTAGTTTGACCGCACATATACATGGTCTCTAGTCATATGGGTCCTTGTTGTGTAGATTGGCTGCAGTAGGTTCACTGTAGGAGTAGGGTATGCACTTACATGGAATCTATCGACCTTGATAGAAGAGGAGTGATCCTATGTGATTTATTAGACGGAGTTCTAAGACCTTGGCCAGGACAATAATATACAGTGGAGAAAGAGTTTTCCACTATCGAACTCAAGTCGAATAAATCTAGACATATGACAGACGACGGGGTTTGACGAGTTATCCATGACCTCCGGTCTGTAGAGATCCACGATAAAAGGACTGTATCATACGATTGCTGCACCTAGAGGTTCATCATTCTATTCTGCTGGGTGTCCACTACATACTGCTAGGTGTCACTGGTGGATGGTGAGACTCACAGGGATCATCTCGATGGTCGATAATCCCTGGTGAGTTGAGTTGGAATTGTTTCAACCCATTGAAAGGAGTTTTCAATGATATTGTGATAGAGATCATAATATATCTCACTACCAGTCAGAATGGAACCTATGGGGTCACATACATTAGAGGTATTGACTGATCCAATGGTTGAATGTGATTAGGAATCACAAATAATCAATTAGATTGACAAATAAAAACCCGCTAAGAGTTAGTGGTTAGAAGAAGGATTAATTGCAATCGGATTGCAATTGGATTTAATTAATTGGACTTGATCATGAGTCCTACTTGGAGTGGGATTTATGAAGTTCTAATTGGATTAGGATTTCAAATTAAATTAGAATCCTATTTAGAATAGGATTTCTAAAGTCCTAATTGTCTTAGGGCTGAAAATTGAACAAGTCCTGATTAGATTAGGATTTTCTTAAGTCCTAATTAATTTTAAATTTAATCTAATTAATTTCATGACTCCTAAGTGGATTAGGATTGAAGAGTTCAATAGAGTCATGGTTCAATTAAATCCTAATTAGATTAGGATAAGGAGGAAATTGAAATGGGTTCATACAAGTCCTATTTTGACTAGGATTGGACTCATGCACTAGACCCAAATTAAATCACCCATTAATTTGATTAAGTGGCAGATTTAAATGGATAAGAGGGAGGGGAATATGCCCCTCTCTTTGAGCCATGCGTGGGAGAAAAAGGAAGGGAGCTCGCCCCTCCTAGGTGGCATGAAATAGAGATAAGGATGAGCTCCTAAAAAATAGGAGCTCACCTTTATCCCTTTGCATTTCAAAAAGGAGAGGTGATTTCGGCCAGAATTTTTGATGCTTTTCTTGGGCATTTCGTGAGAACCTCTCTTCCCTTCATTCCTCCTTCCAGCTGCAAGAGAAAAGGGAGAAAAAGAAAGGGTGGTGGCGCTTTCTTCTTCCTCTTCCTTGGGTCTAGCGTATGAGAAAAGAAAAAGGCTGCAAGGGCTTTGTTTTTGTTCCTTGATCCATCCTTCTTCTACCTCCTCCCTTTTGGCATTCAAGAGTTGATAGTAAAGAGAGGACTTCAGCCATCAAAAGCCATCTCTGCAAGGGAGCTAACACCCCGGGAAGATACGTAGGCTTCGATCGAATCATTACCTCGTGTGGATACCCGTAGAGGCCGGACGCGTGTGCGGCTTCCATCGAATCTTCTACAAATCCACGTGAATCAGATTTGCGGAGACCATCTACCCGCACAAGGTGAAGATCTGATCTTCTTAATGATTTTAAAATGGTTTAAAATAATTTAATTCTAATCTATCTACAAACGAAAGGTTTTAAAATACGTTCACGTGATGAACGGATCCCGCATATGTTTTTCCGCTGCAATCTGAAAATTATTTCGAAATTTTCATGGCATATGAGGGATGCTAACACCCGGCTCAGCTTGATCCTTTTTTAATGAGCACGATCGCTAGAAAAATAATGTCAGCTTTAAACTCTTTGACCCAAATCCTTGAGATCAACAGACTGACCGGAAAAGACTGGCTTAGGAACCTGAAAATTGTTCTAAATTGTGAGAAAATAGGGTATGTGCTCGAGAATGATATCCCCAGGCTACCAGCACGTCCTACTGATGATCAGCGTGAGATGCATCAGAAGTGGACTGATGACGACATTAGGGTCAAGTGTTATATCATGGCATCCATGACTAACGAACTTCAATGCCAGCATGAGAACATAAAAACTGCTAGAGAAATACTGGCTCACCTGCAAGAGTTGTATGGTGAGCAGAGCCGCACTGCACGCTTTGAAGTGTCCAAGAGGCTCTTCAAGGCAAAGATGCGCGAGGGGCAGTCTGTCCATGATCATTGTCTGACTATGATCAAGGACCTCGAGGAGCTTGAGAAGCTCAGTATGTCTATGCATAAGGAACTGCAGATAGATCTGATCCTGCAATCCTTCCTAATTCATTTGGTCAGTTTATAGTAAACTACCATATGAATAAAATTGAATACACGAAGACCGAGTTGTTGAACATGTTGGTAACTGCTGAAGGGGCCTTGAAAAGTTCAAGGGGCTCTGTTCTGGCTGCTGAGCTGACTTCTGGTTCCAAGAGAAAGTCTACTTGGAAGAAAAAGAAGTCTGCAAAGAAGCACAAGAAAGACAAAAAGCCTAAGAAGGAAGTTCATAAGAAAAAGGCTAATGACAAAGGAAAATATTTCCACTGCAACGTCAACGGCCACTGGAAAAGGAACTGCCCTTCATACCTCGAGAGCCTGAAGAACAAAAAGAACACACCTTCTGAAGGTATGTTAGACTTGCTCGTAATTGAAACTAACCTTACGGTTTCTTCTACTTCTAGTTGGGTTATAGATTCTGGTTCTAGTGCTCATTTGTGCACTACTATACAGGGTCTAAAGAAAAGTAGGAGGCTGGCGGAAGGTGCAGTGACCCTTCGGATTGGCAACAGGGCAAGAGTTGCTGCTGTAGCTGTGGGCACCTACCCTTTGTGATTACCGTCTGGATTTAGTTTATTGCTTAGAGACTGTTATTATGTCCCTGCTGCTAGCAGAAATTTGATTTCTGTTTCGTGTTTAGCACAGGATGGTCATGTTTTGACCTTTGACAAAGACTGCTGTTC
The DNA here is from genome assembly GCF_051530095.1 of Phoenix dactylifera. Classification (NCBI taxonomy): domain Eukaryota; kingdom Viridiplantae; phylum Streptophyta; class Magnoliopsida; order Arecales; family Arecaceae; genus Phoenix; species Phoenix dactylifera. The sequence continues at coordinate 40,729,718 of NC_143190.1, read as the reverse complement.
TATTTATTTCAGAAATAAATTAGTTGCACGTGATTTCATGATTGACAGTCTCTATCACTTGCATATTGATGTGTCTGTGAATGTGTCTGAGCAAGTAGTGAATGCCATAGGATCTAAAAGATCCAGAGATGAGATAAACCAGAAGTATTTGTGGCACCTCAGGCTTGGCCATATTGGAGAGGACAAAATGAATAAAATGGAGAAAGATGGGCTTCTTGGCCCATTGACTTCCGAGTCATATCCAGTTTGTGAGTCCTGTCTTCAAGAAAAAATGGCTAGATTATCCTTTGTAGGACATGGGGAGAGGACCACTGAAATACTTACCCTGGTACACACTGATGTGTGTGGCCCATTTGATGTGCTAGCCAGGGATCGTTATTCATACTTCATTACCTTTACCGATGACTATTCACGATATGGGTATGTGTATCTTATGAGATACAAATCTGAGTCTTTTGAAAAGTTCAAAGAGTTCAGAAATGAAGTAGAAAAACAGACTAGAAAAACCCTTAAGGTTCTTCGATCAGATCGAGGAGGAGAATACCTTAGTGGAAAATTCCGGGACTATCTCAATGAGAATGGCATAGTCTCACAATGGACACCTTCGGGTACACCTCAACTCAACGGGGTGTCAGAGAGGAGGAATCGGACTCTATTGGATATGGTCCGATCCATGATGAGCTTCACGGATCTACCTATGTTTCTTTGGGGAGATGCCTTATTATCCGCGATTTATTTATTGAATAGAGTTCCCTCTAAATCCGTTCCTACCACACCGTATGAGATATGGCATGGTAAGAAGCCGAGTCTTGGTTATCTCAAGATTTGGGGATGTCCGGCCCACGTCAAGCGACTACAGGCGGATAAGTTAGAGTCTAGGACCATAAGTGCTCGTTTCATTGGATATCCTAAAGAGTCATTAGGATACAATTTTTACGTCTCAGAGGATCACAATGTGTTTGTGAGCCGACATGCCGTCTTCTTGGAAAAACAGTTTATCCTTGATAGAGGCAGTGGGAGAAAAATTGAGCTTGAAGAGAGAGTCTCTGAAAAGCAACGAGTCATGGATCCTATAGAACCTATTCATACAGAGCCAGTACACGTAATACTTCCTCCATCTCATAGATCTAGTAGGGTCTCCCATCCTCCCGATAGATACTTAGGTATACTAGTAGAGGACACCGAGGAAATGTTCCTCATGGGAGATAGGGAACATGTACAGGATCCCAAGACCTACAATGAGGCGATATCAGATATCGATTTCGAAAAATGGCTGGAAGCCATGAAGTCAGAGATAGACTCCATGTATTCCAACCAAGTCTGGACCTTAGTAGATCCACCAGAAGGTATAGTACCTATTGGATGCAAATGGATCTATAAAAGGAAGATAGGTTCGGATGGGAAGGTAGAGACCGATAAGGCAAGGCTAGTGGCGAAAGGGTATAGTCAGCGCGAAGGCATTGACTATCAGGAGACTTTTTCACCTGTAGCTATGCTAAAATTCATTCGAACATTGCTTGCCATCGCAGCGTTTCATGATTATGAAATATGGCAGATGGATGTGAAAACTGCTTTTCTGAATGGATATCTTGATGAAGATATGTATATGGAGCAGCCTTTGGGTTTTACTTCCAGTGATGGAGATCACAAGGTCTGCAAGTTGCAAAGGTCCATCTATGGACTAAAGCAAGCATCTCGGAGCTGGAATACTCGTTTCAATGATGCAATCAAATCGTTTGATTTCATCAAGAACGAAGAGGAACCGTGTGTTTATAAGAAGGTTAGTGGGAGTGCTGTCGTGTTCCTCGTACTGTACGTGGATGACATCCTCCTGATTGGAAATGATGTTCCCATGCTAACCTCGATCAAGGTCTAGTTGTCAAAAGAGTTCTCTATGAAAGACCTTGGGGAAGCATCCTACATTTTGGGGATTAAGATCTATAGAGATAGATCTAAGAGGTTGCTTGGCCTATCACAGAAGATGTACATAGAGGAGGTACTGAAGAGGTTCAGTATGAAAAACTCCAAGAGGGGTCTATTACCCCTTAGGCATGGGATTCATCTCTCCAAAAAGATGTGCCCCAACACATCTGAAGAGATTCAACACATGAGCAGGATTTCTTATGCTTCTGCAATAGGGAGCCTCATGTATGCCATGCTATGTACACGACCTGATATAGCCCTTGCTGTGAGTGTCACTAGCAGATATCAGTCGAATCCAGGCGAAGAGCACTGAACAGCTGTGAAGAACATTCTTAAGTACTTAAGAAGAACTAAAGATTTGTTCTTGGTCTTTGGTGGAGCATCGGAGTTAAAGGTAGAAGGATACACAGATTCAGACTTTATGACTGATATTGATTATAGAAAGTCTACATCTGGATATGTGTTCTTGTGCAATGGTGGTACGGTAAATTGGAAGAGTTCCAAACAACCGATCATTGCTGATTCTACCATGGAAGCTGAGTATATCGCCGCCTCTGAAGCTGCAAAGGAAGCCTTCTGGTTCAAGAAATTCATTGCAGAGCTAGATGTAATGCCATCACACTCTACTGCGATAATAATGGCGCCATAGCTCTCGCTAAGGAGCCAAGGTCTCATCAGAAGTCCAAGCACATAGAGCGGCGTTTCCACCTCATACGCGACTATCTCGAGAAGAAATATGTCGACGTACAGAGAGTAGACTCCGCGGACAACGTGGCAGACCCGCTCACTAAACAGCTAAGTCAGCAGAAGACTGAAGCCCACCTTGAGAAGATGGGACTTAGATATATGGCTGATTGACTTTAGTGCAAGTGGGAGATTGTTAGATGTATGTCCTAGAAGCCAATCTGGCAGACACATTATTTTCTCTGGGACATAAATTTGTACTTGACTTTATTATTATTGAATAATAAATGGGCATCTTTTCATTCATATTGTTTATGTGTCTATGAATCGTCCAAGAAATTAATAAGATGATGATACATATTCTCAAGAGTTGAGAATTTGAGCCATGTATCATTGGTGATTAATTTCTAAATGCACATGATCAATGGATCATCACGAGGACGGTGATCGATCCGATCAGTGCACAGATCGCTTTCCTTATGAATGGACGAGACTCGAGTCCACAGTGTAGGGACACTGAAGTGAGAGTGTAGGTGCTTGTTAGAGAACAAGGGTACTGAGCGTGACCAAGACAAGAAGTCACTTGGATGTCTATCTACTCGTCAGTGACTTACTTGATGTTGCAGTAGTGTGACTGGTCCTTTGACCTGCGGTGCTTCGGCTACTCACAGTGAGGTTATTGTAGTTTGACTGCACATATACATGGTCTCTAGTCATATGGGTCCTTGTTGTGTAGATTGGCTGCAGTAGGTTCACTGTAGGAGTAGGGTATGCACTTACATGGAATCTATCGACCTTGATAGAAGAGGAGTGATCCTATGTGATTTATTAGACAGAGTTCTAAGACCTTGGCCAGGGCAATAATATACAGTGGAGAAAGAGTTTTCCACTATCAAACTCAAGTCGAATAAATCTAGACATATGACAGATGACGGGGTTTGACGAGTTATCCATGACCTCCGGTCTATAGAGATCCATGATAGAAGGACTGTATCATACGATTGCTGCACCTAGAGGTTCATCATTCTATTCTGCTGGGTAGCCACTACATACTGCTAGGTGTCACTGGTGGATGGTGAGACTCACAGGGATCATCTCGATGGTCGATAATCCCTAGTGAGTTGAGTTGGAATTGTTTCAACCCATTGAAAGGAGTTTTCAATGATATTGTGATAGAGATCATAATATATCTCACTACCAGTCAGAATGGAACCTATGGGGTCACACACATTAGAGGTATTGACCGATCCAATGGTTGAATGTGATTAGGAATCACAAATAATCAATTAGATTGACAAATGAAAACCCGCTAAGAGTTAGTGGTTAGAAGAAGGATTAATTGCAATCGGATTGCAATTTAATTTAATTAATTGGACTTGATCATGAGTCCTACTTGGAGTGGGATTTATGAAGTTCTAATTGGATTAGGATTTCAAATTAAATTAGAATCCTATTTAGATTAGGATTTCTAAAGTCCTAATTGTCTTAGGGCTGAAAATTGAACAAGTCCTGATTAGATTAGGATTTTCTTAAGTCCTAATTAATTTTAAATTTAATCTAATTAATTTCATGACTCCTAATTGGATTAGAATTGAAGAGTTCAATAGAGTCATGGTTCAATTAAATCCTAATTAGATTAGGATAAGGAGGAAATTGAAATGGGTTCATACAAGTCCTATTTTGACTAGGATTGGACTCATGCACTAGACCCAAATTAAATCACCCATTAATTTGATTAAGTGGCAGATTTAAATGGATAAGAGGGAGGGGAATATGCCCCTCTCTTTGAGCCATGCGTGGGAGAAAAAGAAAGGGAGCACGCCCCTCCTAGGTGGCATGAAATAGAGATAAGGATGAGCTCCTAAAAAATAGGAGCTCATCTTTATCCCTTTGCATTTCAAAATGGAGAGGTGATTTCGGCCAGAATTTTTGATGCTTTTCTTGGGCATTTCGTGAGAACCTCTCTTCCCTTCATTCCTCCTTCCAGCTGCAAGAGAAAAGGGAGAAAAAGAAAGGGTGGTGGCGCCTTCTTCTTCCTCTTCCTTGGGTCTAGCGTATGAGAAAAGAAAAAGGCTGCAAGGGCTTTGTTTTTGTTCCTTGATCCATCCTTCTTCTACCTCCTCCCTTTTGGCATTCAAGAGTTGATAGTAAAGAGAGGACTTCAGCCATCAAAAGCCATCTCTGCAAGGGAGCTAGCACTCCGGGAAGATACGTAGGCTTCGATCGAATCATTACCTCGTGTGGATACCCGTAGAGGCCGGACGCGTGTGCGGCTTCCATCGAACCTTCTACAAATCCACGTGAATCAGATTTGCGGAGACCATCTACCCGCACAAGGTGAAGATCTGATCTTCTTAATGATTTTAAAATGGTTTAAAATAATTTAATTCTAATCTATCTACAAACGAAAGGTTTTAAAATACGTTCACACGATGAACGGATCCCGCATATGTTTTTCCGCTGCAATCTGAAAATTATTTCGAAATTTTCATGGCATATGAGGGATGCTAACACCCGGCTCAGCTCGATCCTTTTTTAATGAGCACGATCGCTAGAAAAACTTGACTCAACCGACTCCTTCATATGCCCAGAAAAGAAGAAAAGATATAAAGCAGAAAAGATAGAAAAAAAAGTTAAAGAGTGGAAAAACTCTATATGTGGAAGAAACTCTCGGAAGATAGAGTACCAGTGAGAAAAAGAGAGATTTGATTTAGATTAAGATTAAGTTTGGAGGAGTCTATTTATAATCTTTATCCGAAGACCGAAGACACGCAATTGTTCTGAAAATATGGAATATTTTGAAAATATCTTTTTGGAAACCAACGTTATCTTTTGAAGAGTCAAACTCTTAGTCCCACAAAAAGGTATTTTAAAGTATTTAAAATAACTAAAGTTTAGGAGATAAGAAAATATTTTTTTAATTAAAACTCCAACAAAAGCTTCACATGATAATATCAATATTTTGAAATTAGGATGTGAGTGCTGAAACTTAGATAAACTATCAATCTTGGTGCATGAGTTTGTGTTAGCTGCGTAGTCTTCTGATTATCTAAGCAAATCACTATTTCAGTGTTTGAGATGAGAATCAAAGTAGGGTCATGGTGGTAAAGTCTAGACCACCCTCAGTGGACGACCCAAAAATAGACACGTGTTTAGCTAGAATTTTATTGTGTAGTCTGTTTCAGTCAGGAATAATTGTCTCATCTTCCTGCTCTCTTCATGTTTCCTCCATGCAGCTATACGAGGTTGTACTGCAGGTAAAAATACATTTTTAATTTTAATTTTCGAAGTTAACCAAAGCTAGAGATATTTTAAGACAAAATATTCAAGACCATTAAAAAGCAAAAGCAAAACCGGAGAACAAAAGAAACATAGTGTCGCCCGCAAATGGCCAAAGTTTAATCTCATCCGACATGCGAGACCTACTCCTTTTTATTTTTTATGTTATTCCCAACTCAGACAGTAAGAATCTGTGCGAATATATTTAATTCCACATCCGCTATGGATTGAATAAATTTTGAATACTTATACAAAGCCAAAAAACTCAAATGATATATTTCAACTAATTTTGTTGGGGTACTGAGTTATAACAAATTGTATTAGAGTGAACTCGGCCCATAGTTTATATGTACTAGAAGATATTGCAACACAGGCCCATCGAGGCTGACAAGAGCCGATCGTAGTGCTTATGATTAGATTTAAAATAAATTTGAACTTTTAGCCAAACACATCAAGACGTAAACGGAAGAAGTATATGAGGATCCAGGACCCTTCTAGATTAGGCTAATATCAATCTCAAGTGATTGTGACAATGTAACTAAATTGAAAGACTACAATTATTTGTGAGGAAATGCCACTGAGTAATTAATAGAGAAGAAATACGATGCAAATTAAACAATCAAGAAAACTGGGGAGAGAGTTCCTAATTCAGAATCGGTGAGACTGAGATACAAAGTGTACAGAAGCATAAGCCATGCGCAAACAATTCTGCAAGCACTTAGTCTCACAACCACCTTCATCCGAGTCTACAATTCATTTTGAGAAGTTGGGAAAGTTGGCCCTTCCAATCTAAGAAACCCATCTCCCTTCTGATCCTTGCTATTAATATTAGCACAAACTCTCATGATATGCTCCGACAATTTTATTCTAATGATGGGTGTTGGGGGAATGAAAGTCGCCCCCTAAGCACACGAGCGCACCAACGGTCCACGGCCTCGGAATCGCCCGACCCCGGATGCCTGACCTGGCGCCCCACCAGGCATCTAACTTCAGGGCTCTTGACCTCGGAAGTCCGACATCGCCGCCCACCTACCGCGGTTGCATCCTCCTGAAGTCCGGTCAGGGACCATACCCTGCCACCGCCTCTAGCGTTTAATGCGAATGGCCTCTGCAAATCCCCGACTCACTCAACAATTAATGCAAACCCCCGACTCACTCAACAATTAATACATATCTCCGACTCACTCAACAATTAATGCATACGCGTGGCTCCTATTATCTACGGATCTTCGGTCCTCCACGGCAAATCAGCTCGGTAGCGTTCGGTCAGCCGTGACAACTCTCTGATCCCGGCCTCACCTCCGACATCAAGATATTAATTCACCTGATCGCGCACCAACTCAAGCAACGTACTAAGTCGTACGGCAACCTCGCCCCATCACATCACAGGTAATCCAACCTCCCTATAAAAAGGGGGACCCCTCATTCCTAGAGGGGGTTGGACTCTGAAACCTGGCAAAATATATCTTCCTCCTCTCCCCTCCTCCACACAGGAGCCCCCTCTGACAAAAACATCGGAGGGCCGGCGCCGGAAACCCCGGCCACCGGCTTTTTTGCAGATCTCCCAGAGGACGCCGCCCGCCGACGGATCGCCGCCCGCCAGTTCTCGCCGGAGCTCCTCCTTCCCAGCAGACCGGTCGCACCCGGGTCCCGTTTCCAGCAACAATGGGTGTTCGAATCCAATCCGAAAACTTAGGCTAGTAGGTAGATGGATCCCTTTGTAGAGGGTATTAACTAGGACTCTCAACAATTGGAAGGCTTCAAGAAGATGCATAAAGAAGGTATGTTGTAGCTCTCAGCGTTACAGTTATTGCACATTTGTTATCAAGTAAGCCTCAACTAATTTTTGGTCTGAAAATTAGACCATTCATGTATCCAAAAAAGAAAAAAAAACGAACCATTTTCATTCTCTGATCTCCCTTCAGAAACCAAGTGAACAAAAGAAAATAATAATACCAAGTGACAGCTTCAAACATGCACCAAAGTGGATTTAGTTTATTGTGCTCTTTTTTGATAACAATTTTACCCTGTTCTGTGTTCGAAAAGATGGTGATAACTAGACAACTATGCTATTAACAAGTGCATCAATTGATGTATGGTAGCACTCCATACATGAAAATTTTTAAGAATAAGATAGCCCCACCGGGGCAGTCACACCCGTAATACAAATATCCACGAGAGACTCCCCTTAATATTATAATTCTTAGGATGAAATGACAGCACTTCTCAAAATTCAAACCAAGATCCTCCCATTTGTTGAAGAAATTATATTATGTACCATATGGCGGTCTTCATTGTGTAGCCCAGCCATCCAGATAAGCATTTGATGGATGGAGCCTGTTGGATTTTTGTTATTTTAAAATAAGATTTGCTTGAAGTGTATATGCTAGCAATTGGGTGCTGCAATAAGTGCAAGGCAGTTACAACTATAACTACGTAAATGCAGTTTCACTCCAAGAGGTGCCAGGTAGTTTTCACAGTTTTTCACACTCCATAAAGGCACCCTTCTCATTCTAAACAGGGGAGATATTATTATTTTTCTATCTATTTGCTGTTACTTTGATCTCTGGTTCAGTTTGAATTCCAGTTTTTACAATCTGTAATTCGAAACAGAGCAGTCTTGTATCCCAAAAACAATATTACTGTGGTTATCCTTATTGCAAACTAGAGGGAGGCAATAATTGTTTGAAAGATAGATTTACAGTCACCTACTACTCTATGGTGAAGCCATTTTCCACTCTTTTTCCCACAATTTTTCAAACAATTATTCAAGTTCGATGGCTTCCTCAAGTTCATCAATCACATCTTTGAATGTTGTACCGCAAGACTTATCCAAACTGGATCATTTTGATGGTAACAACTACAACAGATGGAAGGAGAAGATGGAATTTCTTTTGACCACATTGAAGGTTACACATGTTCTAGAGAACCCTTGTTCTACAATTCCTACAGAAAACCCCACAGAAGACCAACTTACTGTCAAAACGAAATAGGATGAGGATAATTTCTTCTGCCATGGTAATATCCTCAATACCCTCACTGATTCCTTGTTCGATATGTATGCACCAATGAAGTCTGCTAAGGAGATATGGGAGGTGTTGGAGACTAAGTACAAAACAGAGGATTCTGGCAACAAAAGCTACCTTGTAAGTAGTTATTTTGATTTCAAAATGTTTGACAATATGTCTATACTAAACCAAGTTCATGACTTACAACTTATTATTCAGCAAATGAAATCTGATGGCATCCCGGTTGATGAAAAACTCCAAGTGGGTGCAATTATTGCCAAGTTACCACCAAGTTGGAAAGACTACCACAAGTCTCTTAAGAGGGAGTGACAATGACACTCTTGAGACTCTTCAAAGACAACTTCGAATTGAAGAAGAGTCGAGACTTCGAGACAAACTTGAGGAGAATGCAGAAATGACAAAGTTTGCTCATGTTGTTGAAACACACAACCAGAAGGATAAGGAACCACGATTGCAGAACTCTTCCAAAGGGAAGAATAAAAGGAGCAATTTTAGAAAAGGAAAATGTCATTACTGCAAGAAGCAAGGATACTTCAAACATGAGTGTAGACTTCTCAAGAAAAAGGAGCAAGCCAATAATGTTGAAAAAAAACTTGTTATTGTGGTGTCCGAAGTAAACATGGTGGTCAACCAAACTGGTTGGTGGGTGGATACAGGTGCAACTCGTCACATATGTGGAGACAAAAATCTCTTCAAGAAGTATGAGAAAATGAGAGACGAGATCACACTCTATATGGAAAATTCTTCCACTGCGAAAGTAGTTGGAAAAGGGACTACAGAATTGAAGTTCACTTCAGGCAAAATTGTAACTCTGCAGGATATGTATCATGCTCCAGAAATTAGAAAGAACTTAGTGTCTGGTGGTCTTTTGTCAAAGTATGGTTTTAAACTTTTTTTTGAGTCTAATAAGTTTGTACTTAGTAAGAAAGGTGTGTTTGTTGGCAAAGGGTATGCTGACAATGGTATGTTCAAATTGAATTTGATGAATGAAAATATTGCTGCTTATATTGTTGAGTCTTTACCATTATGGTATGCTAGACTAGGTCATGTGGATTATGATTCTATGCAACGTATGATTAAATTGGATTTATTGCTTTCTAATTTGCAAAATAATAAAAGCAAGTATGAAATTTGTGTTAAAATCAAATTAACCAGAAAATCTATTCCAAATGTAAATCGAATTTCCTCAAATTTACTTGAATTAGTACATTCAAATGTATGTGATTTGAATAACAAATTGACAAGAGGTGGTGAAAGATATTTTATCACTTTCATTGATGACCTTTCGAAATATGCTTATGTTTATTTGCTTAGAACAAAAGATGAAGCATTAGATAAGTTTAAGTTGTACAAAGCGGAAGTTGAGAACCTCCTTGAATGCAAAATTAAAATGTTAAGAAGTGATAGAGGGGGGGAATACTTTAATAATGAATTTGATGCATTTTGTGAACATAATGGAATCTTGCATCAAAGGACAGCCCCATATACACCACAACAGAATGGTGTAGCTGAACGAAAGAATAGGACCCTAATGGATATGGTTAATGCCATGTTAGACCATTCTGGTTTACCTAATGATCTTTGGGGTGAGGCAATTCTGTCAGCCACACATATCCTAAACAGAATACCTTCTAAGAAAAGTTTAAAATCATCTTACGAATTTTGGTTTAAACGAAAACCAAATTTGGGTTATTTTAAATTGTGGGGGTGCCTAGCCTATGTTAGGTTGCCTGATCTTAAAAGATCAAAATTAGGACCAAGAACTACTAAATGTGCTTTTGTAGGATATGCCTTAAATAGCAAAGCACATAGTTTTCTAGAGATGGAATCAAATACTATTATTGAATCTAGAGATGCTATATTCTTTGAAAATATGTCCTTCAAAGTGTCTAAATATTTAGATCTAGGTTTATATATTAAAGAAATTTCTCTAGGAAATGATGCTTTGGAGAATTATGAGAACTTGGAAATCAGAAAGTCCAAGAGAATTAAAAAAGCAAAGAGTTTTGGTCCTCATTTTATGACATATCTTGTAGAAGGTAGATCTGATTGTGTTTTGAATGAATATGGTGTTTGTTGTAATATGAAAAATGATCCTACTACATTTGATGAAGCAATGAAATCAAGAGATGCTAACTTTTGGAAGGAAGCTATTAATAATAAAATGGAGTCCATTATGTCAAATAATACATGGAAGCTAGTAGACTTACCTTCAGGTTCTAAACCTATTGGATATAAATGGATTATTAAGAAAAAGTTAAGACCTGATGGATCCATTGACAAGTATAAAGCTAGATTGGTAGCCAAAGGGTTTAGACAATCAAAGGGCATTGATTATTTTGATACCTATGCTCCTGTGGCTAGGATATCTTCTATTAGAGCTCTTATTTCATTAGCCTCCATATGTGACTTCAAAATCCATCAAATGGACATAAAAACAGCATTCCTAAATGGAATTTTGGAAGAAGAAGTATATATGGAACAACCAGAAAGTTTCATAATGCCTGGTCAAGAAAAGAAAGTATGTAAACTGATTAGATCATTGTATGGTCTAAAGCAAGCTCCTAAGCAGTGGCACGAGAGGTTCGACAACATTGTATTATCCGATGGTTTTCAACTAAATGAATCAGATAAGTGCATCTATTCTAAGATGGTTATTAATGATATTGTGATAATATGCTTGTATGTGGATGACATGCTAATTTTTAGCAAGAGTGATTCATGCATTAAAATCACTAAGGATTTTTTGTCATCACATTTTATATGAAAGATATGGGTATTGCAAATACTATTCTTGGTATTAAAATACACCAAATTGATAGGGCATATACAATATCTCAATGTCATTACATTGATAAAGTTCTAAGCAATTTTTCTTATTTGTTTGATAAAGTTTCGAGAGTTCCTTATAATCCCATTTTGAAGCTTGAGATGAATAAAGATCGATGTGTATCTCAACTTGAATACTCAAGAGTGATTGGAAGTTTAATGTATGCAATGTATTGTACTCGGCCATACATAGCATTTGCCGTGGGCAAAGTAGATACACAAGCTATCCAAGCATTGAGCATTGGAAAGCAATTTCTATTGTATTGGGTTATTTGAAAGGAACTAGATCCTATGCACTGTACTATGGAGGAAGTCCTTATGTAATAGAAGGATATAGTGATGCTAACTGAAATTGCATAGGTGATGGATCTAAATCTACAAGTGGATGGATACTCACTCTTGGTGGAGCTGCTATTTCTTGGGGATCCAAGAAACAGACTTGCATAACTCACTCTACTATGGAGTTCGAGTTAGTGGCTTCGAAAGCAGCTGGGAAAGAGGCTGAGTGGTTGAGAAACCTTTTGATAGACTTGCCAATATGGCCAAGTCCGATGCCTCCAATTTCAATACAATGTGATAGTCAAGCCACATTATCAAGGGTATATAGCAAGTCTTACAATGGAAAGTCAAGACACGTAAGTCTTAGACACAAACTATAAGACAATTATTAGAAGAAGAAACAATCACAGTGGACTACGTTAAATCGTGCATGAACTTGGCAGATCCTTTGACAAAAGGCCTAAACAAGGATCTGATTCGTAAAACTTGTTTTGAAATGGGTCTACGACCATTGGAATAAGACCACCAAAAGATGGCAACCTTACCCATGCTCTGGGTTCAAAGGGTAAGAACAAGTCTTGAGGGTAATACTTGTAGCACTTCTTGAAGACCCATGCAGAAATGAATGGTAAGTGCTAATCCTGTAATTAAATGGAAAGGTTGAGTTTAACTCTTAATGGGTTCGCATAAAAGGTGTAATTATCTACAGAAACACCTAGAAGAACTCACCTATGTGAGTGTAAAGTCAGGCCGCTTTTGTCGGGGTTTGGTCAACCACCTATAGCACTCATAAAGTCGGGATAATGTGCATGGCTATCAACGCGTGACTGAGAAGAACAATAGAGATTATGGTGTTGGTATGTGCAGATTTTTCAGTTGTATCATAAAGTACGTTAGTTCAAGGACTTCATGTCTACTAGCATACTGATGTAACTTTGAGAGTCTTGCTCTACGTGAAAGTTTAAACTCTAAAAGTACTTTCATTTATGTATCAACATCTTGTATCACAGCTAATTTATTTTAAAATAAGTGGAGGATTGTTGGATTTTTGTTATTTTAAAATAAAATTTGCTTGAAGTGAATATGCTGGTAGTTGGGTGCCACAATAGGTGCAAGGCAGTTACAACTATAACTGCATAAATGCAGTTTCACTCCAAGAGGTGCCAGGTAGTTTTTACAGCCTTTCACACTCCATAAGGCATCCTTCTCATTTAAAATTGGGGAGATATTATTATTTTTATATCTATTTGCTGTTACTTTGATCTCTGGTTCAGTTTGAATTTTAATTTTTGCAATCTGTAATTCGAAACAGAGCAGTTTTGTATCGTGAAAACAATATTACGGTAGTTATCCTTATTGCAAACTAGAGGGAGGCAATAATTATTTGAAAGATCGATTTACAGTGGCCTACTGTTTTATGGTGAAGCCATTTTTCACTCTTTTCCTAACAAAGCCTATGGTGTGGTGCACCAAGCGCACGTGGCTTAGAATATAATTTCTCCATTTGGAGATTCGGAGAGACTGTCCGAAGACTGAGAGTAATATTTAGGTTGTCATACGTGAGATTCGTGTAACTAAATCTTCACCGTATGCTCTGGATCTTTATCGTACACTGCTCTGGATGCGACATTGCCAGGCGTCTTAGTTGGATTGGACTGGGCCGTCGGACAATTTAGTGGACCCAAACGGCGAACTGGAGAGATTTGGAGATCTCGGCCTATTGAGATCCAGCTGCTGTATTTGCGCTTTCCTCTTCTCTCGATCACTCGCGCGGCGGTTCATGGCGTCTCCCTTCTCTCCAGGGCTTCTCCTCCTACGCCTATTGAGAACAGCGCGATCTCGGCATCACCCTCTTCCCTCCTCCTCCTCCTCCCCCTCCTATTTCCCTCGCCGACGCTCTGCGCTTCTTGAAGCTTCCGTTAATCTCGATCTCGGCGGCCGCGATGGCGGTTTCCTCTCCTCCTCGAGGGCTACCATGCCTCTCATATCGCCATCGGTTTATAGGGTTTTCTTCTCGACTCGGACCTCGGAGCTCGACGAAGCGCAGGGACCGGCTGTCATAGATTACCGGTGCGTGGTCTACTTCTTGCCATGGAATGTTTACGATTTTTCTAGGGTATTCTTCCCTTCCTTCGGCGAAACAGCTGGAGGTTTATGGTTTGTCGATGCAACGTTAGGATTTTGCAGTGAAATTTCGTGGACTTCTATTCACTACGGAATTGGATATGATATATCTTCTTGAGATCATTCTGCTTCTAATTTGCTCTTCAGATTAGGGCTTTTCTTGTTTTTTTTAGTCTTTAAACTACGTATGCGCGGAACTTTACTTAATTGGGAGTTCTAAATTTTTTTATACATTATTTTTTTTGAGATTTTCTTCTCCTTTTTGTCCAAAATTTGGAACTTTTATGAGAGGTTTCGTATCTTACTCCACTTTTTTCAAAGCTTTGTCTTAATCAAATTATTTTGAAATGATTTTGGATAAGGTATAAGCGAATTTTGAAACATTTTAAAAATTTTCTCTTTTTTTGAGTAATTTTTTATTTCTTGCCAGGTCTCTTCTGTCAGAGGATGAGTTTCATAGGTTGGCAGATGCTACGATACACGATTTGCAAGAAAAATTCGAGGTAATTCGCATCATTAAGCTATAGAGATTAATATTCGTTTTTTTATTTTTTGTTGGCAATTCTATTGCCAGAATATTGTTCTTATCAGGGCTTAAACTTTTGCTTTGCTTATGTGGATAAAATTTTAGCTATTAAGTCTCAGAAGTCTACGATTTTCGTCCCTTGGCAGGAGTATGGTGACTCTGTCCAAATAGATGGTTATGATATAGACTACGGGGTGAGATGAGATAAATTTCTCGAATTTGTGCTTATCTGGAAGCTTTTCCCTACTTAGTTTTAATTTGGTCCGTTGCTTTATATTTGAGCAGAATCAGGTTTTGACATTGAAGCTAGGGAGTTTGGGCACATATGTTATAAACAAGCAAACTCCAAACAGACAAATCTGGATGTCTTCACCAGTAAGGTATTGTTCTCTATCTAACCTTTAGATATTATTGTTACCTGTTCAATGCTTTGGCATGTAATCATGTGTAGCTTCCAGGAATAAAGTTTGAGAGAAAAGAAAGACTATTTCATCAAGTACCAAATTGAGTCCTAGACTTACTGGTTTTGTTTTTATGTCTACAGTCCCACTATTTACTCTCTTCATAGTTTCATTATTCTAAACTTAGCAACATAAGCTATCTGCTTCTGTGGTTTCATGGCTCTTCACAGTGTTTGCCAGTTTTCAGTTTTGAAGCATTGGTTTCTCGAACTCTTTGAGCGAGCAGGCATAATATACAAGGATTTTCTGACTGTGATGGATTATCAAGGTTGGAAAAGGTTTTTGGTGCCAAAATGGCAAATCTTGTCATGTTCTTATTGTTCAACAGATGGCATTTGAATTGGATGATGGTAGTGAGGAGGATTCATGAAACAAATGCTATAAAAGATATACTTATCATAGAAATGGAACTTGTGGCGGAATAACATGCTGTTATGAGCAAATGAATTTGGAGAGTGGTATGAGAGCAATGGTCCATGAATGGTTACCATTTAAATATTCCAAGGAGTAGATACCTGTAAAGCATCCCCTGCTAAGGAAACAAATGTAAAATAACGATGAAGGTTCATGAATAGATATTCTAATATTAAAATATGGTGATATAGGGGTTCATTGGTTTATATCATGGCATTAAGAAGACCATATAAGGTGTGCACAAAATTGATAGATAAGAGTATGGTTTGTCAGAGAGGCATTAAAGGTGCGAAAGGCAATAAGGTAACAATGGGCATTGATTTGCAGGTGGCCTCTGCTATAGAGGAAGTGCTGGACTATAGCATTTACTCAGAAAATAGAAAAAGAATTGTTTGAACTTTGAACTGTGTAGACAGCATTTTCTAAAAGATGGTCTTTTTTCTTCTTTGATTGATATTGGATGGGGATGGGGGGACAGAATGGTGGATTTCTTAGCTTATCAATGAGCTAAAATTGTTTTGTACCATTTTGAGTGAGGGACTGGTAAACTGCCAAGGGCACATAGACTTGGATTTTTTCGCTCTCCTTTCATAGTGCATTTGGTAAGTTTTTAGTTGAGCATATTCCAAAATGAGATGTTTATCCTTGATGAATAGGTGGGCTATTTTGGGGAGAATGGGGATGGCAAGATCAAATCTTGTTTTGTTGTTAGTATAACTCATGTGCGTGGGTAAATTATTTAAGAGATTTGTAATGCGCTATGCAATTTATGTTTTTGCATAGTCTCATTCTATTTTCAGGCTGCTTGCCTTGTAAAATCTTTGTACAAGATAGATCTAGATGTTTATACTCATTTGGAAATGCTGTGGAGCAAGTGTGCCTAGGAAGCATCTTTTCCATGGTAGAAGAGCTGCTAAGAGCTTGGAGAGAGAAATGGAAGAATCATAGAGTAAAAGCTTTTATGTTCGAAGACCATCATGGCCTTAAGAAACCAAGGAGATTGAGGATTTTTTTTTTTTAAACTCTCGTCGAACTGGGTAGAGGGATCAAGTCTCCCATTTTAAACCTAGAGTTTTAGTAGCCTCCATGAGGCTCTTTCTTATTATATGCATCACTTGGGACCTCTTTGTAGTTTGCAGCTTCCACTTATTTTGATATTTTTTATATGTTCTGTGTCATGAAATGAGAATGGATGAAACCAATTTACTGTAATGTAGTCGCATGCCTCAATTTCACAGAAATCAAGATACGTGTAAATTGATTTTCAGATTCGATATGACCTAGAATTATCATTTTATGCTTCCTGTCTTATATCATGTTTGTGTACTTCTTTAAAGTGTTTGTTGTGCTCTATTATTATAATGTTACAGCATGTACATATGTCGCAATACTGCTGCTAAGGCCAACATCTTAAACAGATTCCATGCAGTCAAATTGAATGCCAATATGGAACATAAGTACATGTATAGAGCATCTAACTTTTCGCCCCTTGAGGTCCACAATGTTGGGTTTCTCATCATCTTTCATTGTGCTGCTTAATCTGAAGGAAGCTTATTGTAGATTTATATGGATGATAGATAACAGATATGAAGGTGGAAAAGACCAAAGGGAGAAACTACATGGATTTGAAAAGTTCCTTTCATGTTGTTTGCAAGTCCAAGAGGGGAAGGAAAGTTGATTCTTTCTAAATGAACTTTCTTCTACCAGTGTTTGCTAAGTAGCTTTGCCAGATTGTTTTGTTTTGTATGGCAAAGGAATAAAGGTAAATAAAGCAAAATCATTTTCTACACTGCTATTTAATGCCTTAAATAGGGAGTGAAGATTTTCAACATCATTCTGTTTGAAACATTTTTCATTCTGGATATGAATTCCAGGATTACATATATGTGCCTTTCCATTCTCTTCATTCTTATCTTCTTTTGCCAGTTCTTCTTCTAATTCCGCTTCTTATGCCTGATGCCGGTTGGTTATGTTCTTCTTAATTCATTTTTGCAGTGGGCCAGCAAGGTTTGATTGGGATGTGGCAACGAAGTCGTGGATATATAGGCGGAATAAAGTGAATCTTTTGCAACTTCTGGAAGAAGAACTGGGGCAGCTATGTGGTAAACCCATTGATCTTTCTTGAGTCAACAATATTTACCCTGAAAACGAGCATAAATTTGATCGACTTTTCTGGCAATAGACGCACTTGTAAAACAAAAAAAGGTCTCGACTTTTTTGAGTTAAAAATTTTTTATTTTTTTGGTTCAACTAGTCAATCAAATGTATATTGACATGGTCAGCAGCCTGCATTGTTATCATTTGGCAGCAAACAAGTTGTCAGCTATCATACTTGGGAGTAGGAAGTCATGTCCAGCGGTACTTTAAATGATGATGGGAAAACTAATTCTGATTTTTGTTCATCCAATGCTGTAAGGCCCAAGTGGCTTGATGTTGTCCCACCTCTTCTTCATTGATCTTTCACAGCTTGAGGGATGAAACATCAAGAGTCTCACCAGACTTGCTGGATATCTGTGCCTTGGGTTACTTTTGCTTTTTTATTGGGGTAGGTCCAGTGTGGTTTGAACCAGTTGTTCCTTGTTCGTTAAATAGGAGCAAACATCATTGCTGAAGGGCCATTACAAGATATATTGGAATGTTTGAAGGTTATTGATCTTCCATACAAATAAATTGCCATACAAAGTCATGGTATTCGTGCCGAGCTTGGCAAATATTAGAACACTTGCAATCCCAGTTAAGAGTGATATAGTTTCAGGCCGCATTATATATCCACGGTATGTAGAAGATTTTGAGTTAGCTTCAACTCTGTTATTTGGGTAGTTATCAAAGAGCATTGGAATTTCGGCTCTCAATAAGAATAGGAGTTTGATGGTGGGATCAACGGGAAGCTCATTCCATCCCTTGGGATCCCCTTGAAGGACAGCATAAAATGGACCAAGTAACTAAAGCGAAAATCTGCTTGCTACTAGAAAGTAAAGTTTAAGGTGGGGATCCTAATGATTTTATCTGGACAACTACGTACAAGTTAGCGGGTAAGATATAATCTTTCAAGCGGTAATTGTTATAGAATACATAATGGCTTTGATATTTCTATTTTTTTTAAAAACCCTCTTATAGATCTTTTTGAGTCCTGTGGGGTCGGGGTCGACCCTGCAATCTTCTGTCTTCTTCTCCTATCTCCCTCTCTGTCCCATGGGCGATTTTTTCTCTTCCCCTTTCTGCCAGATCCAGGAGATCATTCCCAAAGAGGCCCTAATAGTGCAAGAACATATTTATTCATGCTGCAGGAGATATAAAGATAGTTGCTGCAGTTGATGCAGATCATGTGGATGGGGAATAATGGTAATGAGATCCTGTTCAAGCTTCAGTAGAGGACGCAAGGATGGCGATTAAATAATTTGGTAAATGGTTTGGACCTTATGATTCTGGAAAAAAGAGAGAGAGATAACCCGGTGCAACACCTTAGAGAAGGCGGGTATTGGTGTCATGCGACCTATTCATCCAGGCCAGGCTCGGACCATTCTCAGCCAATAAAGTGTAATTAAAATTTGTGAGATTTGGACACGGCCCGGTTTTTGTACCTATTTTCAGGCCCGAGCCTACTTTTTTTTTTTTTTTTGGTACATTGGCGGTTCACACACAATGGACGTGAGTACAGCCTAAAAAGTCAGGCAATAAAAGACAATGCAATGGAGCTAAAACATAATCATGGTTCTCCCAGATAAAATCTCTGGAGTGATGAGCTACATAAGATGCCACCCAATCCGCCGCATTGTTGGCCTCTCTGAACACATGAATAGCTCGAGAGGCGCCGCATTCGTCTAAGAGACGACGAATGTCATGGAGCAATCCTATTCCTTTGACAGCAATCTCCAGACCCTGGATCCCCTTGATCACCATCACGAGGTTCCCCTTAACACTACCGTCGAAATTTACCTTAAGAAAACCAGAAAGTGGGGGCTCCTAGGAAACAAGCATAATCCTGGACGCTACTAGAGCAGAATGAGAGCTCCATATTTCTCTAGCCAACCCAAGGGATAACGACGCAATAGTGTCAAGGACCTCCGCCGCATGAAGTAGGACTCTTTCCACCACCACTCTCGGATGCGCACTCCGATCCTCAAATAGTCGGGCATTCCTATCTAGCTAGCAATGGTAAGCTAGATAGGCTGCCCGAGTTGGCTACTCTAGAAGTCCAGGTCGCCGAGAAGACTCAACCAGGAAGGTCAGGAAGTCCTTTGTCGATATCCATCCCGGATGCAGCTCCGCTGAGGTTGGGACACACTCCCATATCATAGCAGCCTGCTAGCAGCCAAAAGGAACATGGGGGATAATCTCCTCCGCCTCCTAACAGGCCTAGCAACTCGAAGAGATGTCCATCCCCCACCGTGCTAACACTTCCATGGTGGGCAGACATCCCCATGCCACCTTCTAGACAAACAAGGCCACGCGGGGGTGGATGCGCAGCCTCTAAATCCACCTCCCCTCAATCTGCTGCACTGTAGTCCTCCTGAATAGCTCAAGAAGCTCCCGGGTCCGCACCTTTGGTCAGCCAGTCCTGCCCCACACCCTCCTATCCTCCGCCTCGCCTACCGGGATCAGCACTACCAGCACCCACTCTGCGAGATGTCCTCCAAATGCCTGACGTACAAGGTCCACATCCCAATCTCGCTCACCATGGGCAAACAGGTCACTGATCTTGCACCTCTCCAGCTTGCCCAGGTCAACGTAGGTGGGCCATCTGCTCAAAGGTACATCAGACAGCTAACAGTCCCCCAAAGCATCCACTTCATGCCAATCACCAATCTTCCATCTGATCTCCGGCGTGAGAGCATATCTCCCTCTAAAGAAAGGAGCTATGCCGACCCACGCAAAACACCGTTAGATCCACCGGATCACCATACTTGGCCCTCATCAGAGAAACCCAAAGACTCGCCAGCTCCAATATAAAACTGACAGCCATCCTCGTAGCGAAGACCTCCCATCGCTCGATAAAGGAGTGGATCCCCATACCACCATATCTGGTCAGTTGGTAAACCGTGTCCCACGCTAGTAAGTGGACACCCCTGCTGCTCCCCTGCCTCCTCCAGATGAAATCCCTGAAAGAACGCTCCAACCACCGTAGCGTTGCAATGGGCACCAAGATGTCGGATAAGAGGTAGATAAAGACTCAGCTAAGAATTGACTGTACCAAAGTGATCATACCTATCATAGACAATGAGCTCGCCTATGTTGGCAGGAGGCAGGGCGAGCGGGCCCGCGCCCCCCGTCACGAGCGGGCCAGCCCCCCCCCCCCCCCCCCCCCCCCGCGCCCCCTATCGCGAGCGGGCCCGATGACTGGGCCGCGACCCATGAATGGGGCGCGAAGGCCTCAGTTGTGCAGGGCCCGCAGGCCCATCTCGCATTGGGGCCGCAGGCTCTGATGCTTTCGGGCCAGAAGGCTGGCCCGCGGGCCCGTGCCCCCCAGGCCCAGGCTGGTGGGGGGTCACAGGACATGGCGACGTGTAGTCCGTGTGCCCAGCTAGCCTCTGGCCTAGGGGACAGACTTGAGCCGGCTCCTCTGGCCCAGGATGAGCCGACCTGGGATGGAGGCCCTATGACAGGCCCTTTCCGGTATAGCCCACCCTGTCAGGAGTTGGCGGCTGGTCTGGGGTTCCCGCAGGTCGGTGGTCAGGACCCTCCCATGGTGGGTATGCCGAGTGAGACTCGGCTCTGGGATGCTCATGCGGGTCTCGGAAGTGGACCAGAGGGGGTTTTTCGCTTTGGCCCGCCTGTCCTCACTGCAGGTGTGTTGGAGGATGCTACCCTAGGTAGGTGCTTGGTGGGGGGCCACCCCTCCCCACACATGGAGGGGAGCATGGCCGCTGCACTGCCACCAGGAGTGGGGATGGACCACTCTACCGCCACCCAGCGGGTTAGGGCAGTTGTTATGGGGCTCGTAGCCGCACCTGGTGGAGTGGAGGAGGAGCGAGGCTACCTGGGCGCTGAGCCTAAGGATGGTCCCGCGACTTTAGGAGAGGATGAGTCTGAAGCCGACTATGTGGACTGTGATCCATGATGATTCTTTCTTGGAATTGTAGGGGGCGGCCAAGCCGTCCTTCATGTCTTCGTTCAAACGATTGGTGCAGATCCACTGTCCGGAGATCTGTTTCCTTTGTGAGATCCAATTATCTGGTGAGGGGCTTAGCCGATTGAGGCGGCGTATGGAGAGGGATTGGGAGACCTATGCAGTTGACTCCCAGGGGTTGTCGGGAGGGATTTTGGTTCTGTGGAGGCGGGGTGTGGCGACGATTGATATCTTCCACAACTGCTCTCAACAAGTAATCATGGTCATATCAAGACCCGACGCTGTTCCATGGGTACTGTGTGGTGTATACGCGAGCACGGACCACCGGGTTAGGAGAGTCCTTTGGCAGGAGATCACCAACCTGACCGCCCAGGGTATTCCGACGGTAGTGATTGGTGACTTCAACTGTATTCTGAGTGAGGATGAGAAGCGAGGGGGCGCTGCCTTTACGGATCGAGTGGACAGGAGGGAGTTCCGTGACTTTGTGTCGCGGAACGGCCTGGTAGACTTAGGTTTCTCTGGACCACAGTTTACTTGGTGCAATAATCTGCTGGGCAGTGCTAGGGTTTGGGAACGATTAGACAGGGCTTTTGCATCCCCTGATTGGATCCTCCGATTTCCCTCTGGCCGGGTCAGCCACCTGCCTCGGATAGCCTCGGACCATTGCCCATTGCTACTCTCCACCTCACCGGGTCTTACGCATCACAGCCCCTTCCGCTTTGAGAAGGTTTGGCTGTCGTACCCCCAGTCTTGGAATATTGTTCGCGATGCGTGGCGGGTCCCGGTGCATGGTGATCCCATGCAACGGGTCTCACGCAAACTCGAGTTGACTAAAAGGCGCCTTCGCCGATGGAACCGTGAGGTTGTGGGTAATATTTTCCAACGATTGGAGGGCGTAGAGTCCTCGATCGCCGAGTTGCAAAGGAAGGAAGACCTAGGGGGTATGCTCCCAGAGGACGATATGGTTGATCTCCGGGGACTGCTCGCGACTCACCACTCGTTGTTACATCAATATGAGATTTTCTGGCGTCAGAAATCCCGCGTGCAGTGGGTAAGCGAGGGAGATCGTAATACTAGGTTCTTCCATCGGACTACGGTTATACGGAGACGGAGGAGCATGATTCACTCTCTGCAAGATGGGTCCGGACATCGAGTAGAGAGCGAGCCTGCCATCCGTCAGGTCTTACTCGACTTTTTCCGTACTAGATGGACGGCGGATGAGGAGGCCAGTGATGGGGACCGCCCTCTGAGGTGGATGTGGGTATTCGTGATGCTGAGAGTGTAGCCTTGATCCGGCCGGTGTCGGCGCTGGAGGTACAGGAGGCAGTCTGGGCCTTGACTCCGGACAAGGCCCCTGGACCTGATGGTTTTCCCCCTTTCTTCTTTCGGCAGTACTGGAGTATTATCCGACTAGCGGTGGTGGAGGCTATTCAGTGCTTCTTTACCCAGGCAGCCATGCCTGTGAGCTGGAAGGCTACCTTCATCACGCTTATTCCTAAGCGTCAGAATGCAACCGAGCCCTGTCACTTTCGTCATATTAGCTTGTGCACAACCTTATACAAGGTTGTGGCAAGAATTATGGTAGGCAGGATGAAGCCCCTCTTACCTGACATCATTAGCCAGGAGCAGGGGGCTTTTGTGGCTGGCAGAAATATTTCTCACAATGTTATGTTGGCCCAGAAAATGATGTGGGATCTTCGGCGAGCTTCGAAGCGGCACAGCCTAATGGCAGTCAAGTTGGATATGGAGCGGGCTTATGATAGGATCAGGTGGAGGTTTCTTCAGCGGGCGTTGAAGGCTTACGGTTTTCCGAGGCAGTGGACTGATTGGGTGATAGGGTGTATCCGTGGGCCAAAATTTTCTATCTTGGTCAACGGCACACCGTCATCCTTCTTTGAGTCCACTTTAGGATTACGACAGGGATGTCCCTTATCCCCTTACTTGTTTATTATCTGTGCTGATATCTTATCTCGGTCTTTGGAGAGGGTGTGCGCTTGCCGGGAGCTGGAGGCCTATACCCCAGCCCCGGGGGCTCGACCTATCTTTCATTTACTTTTTGCTGATGACTGTCTTCTTTTGACCAGGGCACGGACTTCAGACGCTCGGATTCTCCGCAGGGTGGTGGTAGACTATTGCGCGGCATCCGGCCAGAGAGTGAATTTGCTTAAGTCTACCATTTCTTTCAGCTCCAGCACGGAGAGCAGAGTCAGACAGGAGATCAGAGGGATACTGCAGATACCAGAGCAGGAGGGGGCGCTCACCTACCTAGGTGTTCCTATTACTGGCCGGAGGCTACGGGTGGTGGAGTGCTCGGGTCTGGTGCAGCGAGTCCAGAGCAGGCTGGAGGGCATCCTCCCTATCCATAATGGGGAGAGTGACACTGGTTAGAGCGGTGCTGGGATCCATACCGGTGTATCTTATGGCCAACACAGTGGTTCCGAAGACGATTCTATTGAGGATCAATCTTCGGAGCAGCAGCAGACGATTCTATGCTTAGAGAAGCTCTAAAAAGCAAGGACTGATTAGACGCCTTCTTCGGAGCTTCTTGTGGGGGTCATACGGTGGAGGTCACGGAGTGCACCTGGTGGCATGGGAGCAGGTGTGCCTTCCTACCGGCGAGGGTGGCTTGGGGGTGCAGTCCCTCATAGTGAGGCGCGAGGCGCTCCTTGCTCGGCACGTGGCTCGGTTCTTGTTAGAGCCACATGGCCTCTAGAGTCAGGTGATGGCAGCTAGATATGGTCGGGGGGTTTCAGTGGCGGCGGGGGGGGGGGGGGCGTCGAGTCTCCTTCATGTGGCGCGAGATCAGGAGGTACATGCCATCTGTATTGGCGCATACCAGGTGTTTGATTGGAGATGGCCGGAGTATTGATGTGACCGGCGATTCATGGGTGGACTCCCTTCCCCTGAGTTGCTGGCCGACTATGGTTCACACCGAGGCAGTGGAGGGGCTACGGGTGTGTGACCTCCTAGTTCTAGGAGGGGCAGAGTAGGATGAGGCCAGACTCAGGTTGTTGTTTGGGGCACACCTAGCTGCGAGGATTCGGTCCCTTCCGTTACCCGGATGTGGGGGGCCGGACATCAGGGTGTGGGGCACCTCGAGCCGGGCCAGTGTCAGATTAGGAGATCTCTCCCGCATTATTCCGGCGGAGCACGAGCCGTGGCCGGACTGCACCTGGACTTGGAGGTCGGGTCTTCACCCGAGGGTAGCTCTCTTCCTATGGAAGATATGCTGGGACCGCCTTCCGACGAGAGCCGAGCTGAGCAGGCGTGGCTGGGGGGTCCCGGTAGAGTGTGAGACGTGTGGAGCTGAGGAGTCAGTGGACCATGTGCTCTTCCAGTGTACATGGGCGAGGGCGATATGGCAGTGACTGGGATCCCGCAGGGAGCGCGGAGTGCGCGACTACAGTTTCTCAGGGTGATATGACAATGATTAGCCAGTTCACAAACTTGCGAGGAGGGTATCAGAGCGACTTGCACAGCATATCAGATTTGGTTGGCTAGGAACCCTCGTACTCTTGACGAGCGCAGGATGTCACCGAGGTTTGTGGCAGAGCTTGCTCGGGCACAGGCCACAGAGATCAGGCCCACCCTACCTACAGACAGACCTTTGACAGCTTGGGATACCTGGGGCTCCTCTCTTGCTTCGGCAGCTCCTCGGATGGTGTTTTTTACCTGGGAGCCCCCACCCCCGAGCTTCCTCAAGGTCAACTTCGATGGGTCGGTTTTGGATGGCGGCACACGTGGCGGTGTTGGTTGTCATACGGGACTCGCACGCTAGGGCGGTAGCTGCAGGTGGCTGCCAGTTGTTTGATACATCGGTCCCCGGAGCAGAGCTGCGTGCAGCCTGGGCAGGCCTTCGTCATGCACGGATTGTGCTGCGGGCCAGCTCGATTATGTTAGAGGGTGACTCGGCCACTGTCATCGGGTGGATTCAGAGGGGGTTGAGGGGTGGGGGCACAGACCACCCCTTGATCCGCGATATTGTGGTGATGATGAGAGATGGGATGGCCATCCAGGCCAAGCATGTATTCAGGGAGGCCAACGGGGCAGCCGATTGGGTAGCTGCCTACGTAGCCCACCATTCGGGGTATGCTTTTTGGTCGGAGGAGGGGGAGTTGCTATTGGCACTCCGTGAGTTACTGTATTTTGATCTTATTGGGTGTATTCACACACGTACTGTATGAAGCACCTGTTTTAAGCAAAAAAAGAAAAAAAAAAAAAAGAAAAAAGGCTAGAGCCTACTTCTAGCTTCAGGCCGAATCTCAAGCTTCTTTATTTTTTTATGGAAAAAATATAAAATGTGAAAGAAAAGAGGGGTTGTATAAGAAAAAAAAAAGAGAGAGAGAGAGAGGCGAAGGGAGAGAAGAGGAAGCGGATGGAAGAGGTGAATGAGGAGAAGGACGATCACAGAAGTTCGGGCCAACCAAAATCAGAGTTTACCCTCTTTAGTAGGCGAGCTCATATTTTAGGTTAGCTAATTTTTGGGCTTAAAATCTATATCCAAGTCCATCCAAAATACTTTGTGCTTGAGCAAACTGAACAAACCATCCAGCTTGTGAACAGAACTACTTGCATATGAGAGAAGATGCGAATAGATATCTATCTTTTATTCAGTAGTAAATCTTTTTTCTCTACATGTTGCGCATGCATTTCCACTACGTCTGAAGGATAACATCTGAGCTTCATTACCTGTCTATGTTCCCACAAGAAAAAGTATCTCAACCTAGTTGCAGACCTGAGAACCTCCTCTTTTCTCTCTCTCTCTCTCTCTTCTTTTATATAAAAAAGAGATAAAAAGGAAAAAGAAGTTGCTCCCGTCTGTATTCTAAATTTAGAATGTCTCCTCAGTCGGAATAAAAAGTTAGGATGTTTAACATCCCCAACCGTCCATCCCATCTCTTGACCAAGTGACAACCGAGCGATCGTATTTAAATTTCCCAAGAAGGAATACTAGCCTTCTAATAAATGACGAACTTCTGTCCATTTTAACTGACTGCCGGCTCACGATTGCTGGGACAAAATCATCTTCAAATTCAAGATAAAAAAAAAAAAAAAAAACATGTACAGAACTTAACCAGACAAGGCTGCTATCGTGCTACTAAAGAGGACAAAAAAAAAATGAATAAGACAAACATTCCCATTCTCAATGTTTCTATTCGGTATACACACAAATTTTGGTACAAAATTTACCCCCACACACCGGTCTCTTAGTGCAACTAAGAAGTGAGAGCTTTTAAGCGAAGCAGTGGCTACCATGTAAATAAATATGGTTAGTAGCTATATATATATATATATATATATATATATATATATATATATATATATATATATATATATATATATCTGGGGTCTAACCAATTTTTGTTTTTCCCGAATTGAAAAGTGTCAGAGAATAAAAACTAGTGAGCAGCAGTCCACAGGATCTAGGGATGGCCCATCAACAACGCCATTCTGCATCACAAGAAAAAAAAGGAGGAAAAAAAAACCTACTTCAGATTAGAAAAGAAATTGTCTGAGACCAACAAACCAGGAAGACGACACAGTATCAGCAAGTCCAATACTGAATTGATTGGATGCGACTTTAAATCAATATTCCATATAGTCGTATGTTAAAATTATGTGAACCTCAAAGATTCCCCACACGTTTGCCCGTGCCCTACATTCAGCAACGAGCACTAACACGCGATTTGACCTACCATGAGACAACATAATTATATTATTCAAAAATACTTCAATAATCAAATCTAACATAAACTGAACTCACGACAAGGGACACCATGTCCCAACCAACCGAAATCTCTCATCAGATCAACTAGACCCTAGATGCCTGCCGTTGCTTCTAAAACACTTTAATGAACTAGACCCTAGATGTTCAATTAAAAAAAAAAAAAAAACTAGAACCTACATATCTACCTAATCAACTCGGCCCCCAGTATTATTTGAAAATTTTTCAATAATGCAAGTGCAATCCACCATTGCTTCTAGCTCCAATGAAGAAGGTGGCGGATTGACATCACACACACGGACCACCAGGCCCTAGATTTGTACCAGCATGAATGATGAAACCAATGCGTCAGCCAGAAGTTCTGGATCACCAACAAGTACTCTCAGCATGAATGATGACCACATGATTGATGAACCACCCATCAATTATTCTATTCAGAAATTTCTAGCAGAGATATAGGTTTTCCCCAAGGGTCTAATTGTTATCAAGTTTGACACCAACGTCGGAAATCTCTTCGCAACCAACCAGCAAAAGTCAACCTCACTTTCCATTCTTTAACCACAAATGAAGGATATACCGAGAGCTCGCCTTACAGAGTGCAGAAAGCAGTGAAGGCTATTTGTCCGAAAGGCTCTGCCACTAATGGAGCCTCATTTTCTAGGACGTAGACATCCTACCGACCTCTAATGCTTCGTCAAAATTTT
Organism: Phoenix dactylifera; assembly: GCF_051530095.1. Lineage (NCBI taxonomy): Eukaryota > Viridiplantae > Streptophyta > Magnoliopsida > Arecales > Arecaceae > Phoenix > Phoenix dactylifera. The sequence goes on along the minus strand of NC_143190.1, from coordinate 40,701,674 downwards.
GCACTAATCTTTTGCATGATTATATTTTGGCTGCTTCGCTTTTCATATGGTTCAGCTGTCTTGGCAGCCGGTATCCTCTCTATGAAGTGCGAGAACGCACAGAATGATAGGCCTAGCTTGATGCTGTTTTGGTTCCGGTTCAAGGTATCGATGAAATGGCAGTTCCATTGAGATCCTTCGCATCTCCGACCAATAATGATAATAGTAGCAGCCAAATACAACAAAGCGGTTACTGCAAACTTTTGCTTCATGACCGATGATTAATTACAAGTGCCCCGTAATATATAAACTAATAATATGAGCCCTCAATCAAATCAAGCGATGATTCCATAAGATGTCTCTATTTTTTCCTCTCATAAATCCCAACACATTTAAGCAAATATTGTAACAACTTAATATCTTACCAAAAATGGCTAGCCAGAAGATATTTTTTGAGTTTCTGAGTTCTGTCTAAGTACCCAAGATCTCCTCCGTGAATAATCGATGTGAGACTAAACACACACCCCGCATGGGTCATCATATATTCTTCCATTCAAGCCCTAATGTCCTCGTAAGGGTTCAAATCTAATTTAAATCTAATCACAAGCATCACGATTGGTCTGTGGCCAACTTCCATGAACTTGTACTACAACATCTCTTAGTTCACATAGGCTATAGGTCAAATTTGCTTTGATACCATTTGTCACAATCCAAGTTCTCATCCAAAAAGACTAGCCGAAAGATATTATTTTGAGTTACTTAGTCTTGTATAAGTACCTAAAATCTACCTAATAAATAACTGATATAGGATTAAACATACGCCCGCATGCGTTCTCACAACTATATATGAGATCAACAACTCTCACGCTGCACAAATGATCAACAACTCTCAATATATGAGATCACAACTATACATCAAGCATCTCTAAATATATAATGAAACGTTCATTAATTATTGCTAATCACGATAACTTCATGCGCCCAATAGACATAGTTCAATTCTCCCCCGCTCTCACCACAACCACAATAAAAAATCCGACTTAACGTGCTCGATACAAGGAGTCCGATGCTCTCCCGTGACTCCATTCACCACAACCACCCAAGGATATTTGAATATATAGCTTCATCCCCTCTTATCTCCAGTTTTATCCAATCACATGCATCACATCTTCCACCACCGGAACCCAAGACCTTTCAACCAGCGTCAGTGACCTCACCACCGACCCAATCGTTGCATCCCGCCCCCCTCCCCAACTTTAACACAGTTAAACCCCCATGGTCCTCTCTCTCTCTCTCTTTACATATCCTCATTAAAGATCAATTGTACGCTAACATAAAACTCCTACCAATAAATTATTCCACAATGGCCATGGGCCGTGGTGGGCTAATGATCTAGACGAAGCATGTATTCAGAGAGGCTAATAAGGCTACAAATTAGGTAACTTCATTTGTTGCCAACCATTTCGAAAATTATAGAAGAGATGAAGTTGCCTAGTGCACTTCAAAATATTTTGCATTTTAATTTTTTTAGTTATATCCGTACATATTATATATGATAAAAAATTTATAAAAGAAAAAACTATCGGAAGTGACATCGCCATCAAATTTCACAAGTTCATACACACAACCTATGATATTATTCCGAGTCCAGTATCTAGAGTCTGACTCCAGATGAAAGACATTATTTTATAATTTGTAACCAATACCAGCCCAAATCTCTTCTTCTGCCAGCCTCCGCAAAGGGAGAACACGTTACGTTCACGTTACGCCGACCAGGACATGGGCCCGCTGGGGCGCATGTTAGACCAGGCCTCGTACAAAACACAATCGATGCACCCCGTCCGGTCCCGATCCAGTGGTTCCCCTCAAGGCAGAGGAATAATCGCCACACGATGGAGCAGGGCCCATGATATCTACGGCTGCTACGTTTACAGGAACTACTACTGGAACGAACTGACGCCGACTCCAGATACCAACCAATACCCCACCACGACACGGTCCCCCCGAAATAACCCAAAAGGCAAATAAATCTGAAAATAGGACATTAATCTCTAATAAATTCCATTAACGCCGTCAGGTTGCGGTACCGTCATCGACCGCAATATTTGCCGTTACTTAAACGCCCGTTAAAATTATAACCGGACCTAGAGTCCCCCGAATCCATTACAGCTGCAGTTTTATTTTGATTTCCTTTTTAATTAAGATTTAAATTAATAAAATTAATAAGTTAAAAGAAGTCTCACTCAGATCGCAGGACTGGGGGAGCTGGAGGGTGCGAGATCGACGGCGCGGGAATCTCTACGGTGGCGGACGTCGACGACGGCGGCCGCGGAAGAGTCGGTGGCGGTGGTGGACTTGGGCTTGACGGGTGGAGAAGGGGCGGCTTGAACCGACGGAGCCGAGCAGAGTAGCACGGCCTTCTTGCGGTCCTTGGAGGGGCGGAGAGAGCTGGAGCCCGCGAAGGTGGTGGCCTCGTCCTCGAAGATCGCTTGAGCCGGGATCGACGGCGCCGGGGCCGGCGCTGACGCGAGGTAGTTCGGCTCGGAGGACGAGCAGCGGATGCCGTGATCCTGCGGAGAGGCCGTCAGGAGAGATCCCTAAATGAAAGGCTCGAACCAAGCAAGAGATTTAGGTCCCAGAATTTTTTTTGTTAGATAAAACTGAGTTTAGTTATCGGATTTCAAAAACAAGATATATATGCCCGAAATTTTTACGAGAAATATGAGAAATATTAAAAGAAATAAGAAAATAATATAGAATACCAATTTGCAGAGCAAACTAACATGGAATAACATCTTATATAGATCGAAACTCGAAAGTAAATAGATTACATTTTTGGTAAAAAAAAGGAACATTAACTTTTTCAGAAATAAATAAAAAAGAAACATGGGTTTATTGCATTTTTCCGGCTTGATAAAGAGGGGAAAAATGCTAAAAGTAGCAAAGAAACTCGAGAAACCAAAAACAATAAGCCGCGTTCGTCTAGACCTCTAAAGCATCTGTCAAAAGAGAGAGCAATAAAAGATTTACATCGAGAAAAAAAGGCAGATGAACGGAAAATAAGCGTTTGAAATTTTTTATCAGAAGAAGAAAAAGGAGGAGCTACCCGCGAGGCGAGATCCGCGCTCTCCCGCATCCGCTTTAAGAACCCAATGCAAATCCGGCCGGAGGATTCCTCGCTGCTGGAGGAACTCGCCACCAGCGGCGGCGTCGGCGACCATGGCACCACCTGATTATCCCCATCCTCCTCCTCGTCCTCTTCTTCGTCCCCGTCTCCTTCTCCTTCTCCTTCTCCCTCTGCCTGGTCTTCTCCCTCGTCATCCTTCATCTGATCGTCTCCTTCGTCCTCCTCATCATCTTTTTCTTCGCCGAACTCACCATCATCATCCCCTTCGTGGTCTTCTTGTCGCCGTTGCTTCGCTTGGAGGCAGCAGCGCTCGCAGATGGAGACGGCGGGGCCGAGCCTGGCGCCGGAGGCCCTCCATGGAGTAGGGGCCTCGCAGCTCCGGCAGAGGAGGCAGCGGGAGTGGCGGGACACCAGGAAGTTGGCGCCGTGGACTTTGGCGTCGCACTCCCAGCACAGGCTCGCCTGATCCGACTCGCAGTACATCCGAGCCGCCCTCTCGCACAGCTCGCACCCTTTCATCTTCCCCAACCCCTCTCCCTCCCTCCTTCCTCTCCCGTGTTCCTTGATCGATCCCTCTTTCACCTTCTTTCTCCCCTCTTCCTCTCTCTCTCTCTCTTTCTGATGGCTAGTTGGATGGATAGATCTCTCCGTCTGGTGTTCTCTTTGTCCTCCAAATTCCACTTCTCCTCCCAGCCGGATTGGGAGAGAATGATTAAAATACCCTAAAGGGGAAGCAACCTGCTCTGGTTTATAGGTCCCGCATCTTACCCCCCTGACACTTTGATCCAATCACTCCCGGTACGCGCACCTCCATTAACAACTCACGTAATAGCACCCATTGCATAATAACAACGTAACTGTTTTAACGCTTATGATTATTTTGTCGCGGCATAATAATAACGTTGCTACTGTAACGCCTGGCGGTCTTGTGTGATCATTTATTTTGCTTTAAAACTTTCAAAGAAAGTGATCTTATGGCTAGGTCACATACATGCATATAGATCCTGACAAGATATTTTTTATGAAGCTATAAAAATATTTTTGAGCTATCATTACCAGCATTTCACA